>NW_010249474.1:60000-82939 GCF_000690775.1 Eurypyga helias
AGGCTTTGCATGTCTATACCTGTAGATATTTTTTTTTTTTTTTTAAACATTTGTATAGCATGATTAAGCCAGGAATCCATCCTAATGAAAATACTCAAACAGAATGGTTCTCATACACAAATGAACACTCAGTGGTGACTGGTTCATCTAACAGATAATGTTTAAGTAAGAGATTAGCACTGATGTGTTAGTACAGCATATAGCTGGCTTGTTGTTTGGTTTTTTTTTTTAAATTAAAAATGTTTATGGAAAACTAGCAGAATGTGTGGTGATATAGAAGGATACCACTGAAAACAAGAACAGAGCTTTCCAAGAAAGCTGTTAGCATAACTAAGTTGTAGGCTTCTTGCATTAAAGATCTTACTTTCAGTATACTTATAGATTGAGAACTCTGAGAAGATGATCAATCTCATTTCCCTTTTCATATTTAAACTTTTTGTAGAACCTTACGACAAATCAGCTCCCTTAGAATTAACTATGATAAAATACTGTAGGACTCCCATAAATTATAGAAAGATATTCTCAAGTGAAGCTCATGTGTTTTCCTTTGTCTTAGTCCATATTGGTTGTCTCAGGTGGGAAGATGCCTCCCTGAGAAATCTGTTTCCTCACAATTTGTCTGGTCAGGTGAGAAGTAAAATGCTGTGTTTCCAGGTCAATAATATTAAAACAGGTTTCAGCAAGGTTGTCCTGAGTACTGGTAGGAATAGATACCATGTTTCAGTGGCCCAGAATGCTACTATTTATCATGGTTCTCTGGAAAGTTCAGTAAATGGAGTGATACCAAACAATGGTTAGTAAACCGTAGTTGTCTATTTTTTTTTTTTTAGTTCTTAGTGGCATGGTACTAAGGCCAATATATTAAAAAAAAAAATAGAATTAAAGCAAAGAAATTATTTAAATAAATTAGACCTCCCCATAAATGAAAATGAAAAAAACCCCCACAACCCAGGATCTGAACTAATATATGGTTGCATATATATATATATATGGTCACAGTTGTAACTCTGCAAAGACCTTATGGGCAGGAAAGGTCTTAGGGTGGTGCTTCAGAAACAGGCAGAGATTAAATGAATGGGATTTTGCAAGAAAGACAGTTCAACACTGTAGGAACCATTAAAGTAAAAATTAGATTGCCTGCTGGCTTGCGGTCTGATGGGGGAAGTCCCTCAATAGTGGATGATTTGTAAGCACACATTCTTATTTTGAACAGTAGGCTGCCTACTCCCTGCTGTTTGAAATGAGCTTAATATTCATAGATGCATCTACAAGCTATTTACTCTGACCCAAGTGATAGGTTTAGTTCTTTAGTGCTCCTGCACCACATGATGGGACTGCTTTGTGCTGTGAACCCTTCTTTCACAACTCACATATTTTCAGGACCTGAGCATCAGCAGGCCAGGTTGGTGTTTTGACTGAACAGTATCTTCCCAAAGAAAACCGGAGAACAGTGAGGGGCTGGCATTGGAGCCTTTTGAACAATTTCTTCCAAACCTTACAGATTCCTGGGTGCAACCAGTATCTGCAGAAACTCTGGCTTACATAGTGTCCTTACAAAGAATGGCATAGCCTTGCTGCCTATGGTCATGTTAGGGATTTCATGTCACATTTGTGAAAGCAAGGGTCTTAAAGCTGATGAACTGGCCCAAAACCAGCATGGGCAAAAATATACTGTCCTCTTAAATTCCACACTTGTTTCTACAGAGAAAAGGTGTTCTTCATTTCCTGTCCAAAAAAAACCATGTAGTGCAGTATTGCTGTAGAGCATCAAATACCTGCTCTGTCTTTCCCCTCCCCTCATATATAATGTGCATTTCAGTGAGCCTGTTCTTACCAGTTTAGAACCTGTTAGTGGGAAAAATACTATGTACATTTAAAATTGATTATCTAGGTAATCTTCTTTTTTCTCCCCAGATTTTTTTTTCATAGCTATTAATTGGTATAATTGCTATTTTATTTCTTACACATATTTATCAAATTGTCATCCACAATGTCTGCCGTGATGATCCTGTTTATATTGCATAAAAAGCACCTGATCAAATTGCTTAGGATGTTTACTGGAGTAACTCTTAATTTCAACAAGACAGCAATTGTTCTAGAACAGATTGTGTGAAAAGGGTATGGTGATAGACCCTGTTATTTGTTCAAAAAAGATTCTGTTGACACTAAACAATTTATTTAAATGATCATATACTATGGAGTAGCCAATTCAATGGTGAGGCATTAGAGCTCACTGTTTTAAAGTATTATTTCCAGTTCAAATGACAAAACTCCTTAGTGTGCTTAGTTAGAAGATGCACTAGAAAGTTGAACGATAAGTAATTAAGTGTTAAAGTCCACCTGAAATTTATTTTAAATCATTCCTGATTTTGTCATGTACTGCTAACTTTCCTCTTTAAATATAATCTACAAAAAATTCTGTAAGAAATCTTCCAGAAATCTTTTAGTTGATCTGTTCACTCACTGATTTTTTAATCTTATGTGATGTTCTAAACAATATTTCATTTTCTATTATTCATTTTAGAAAGTTTGGAATCTTTCCTTCCTCCCTCCCGCCCTCCCTCCCTCCCTTGCTTCCTTCATTCGTTCGTTCCTTCCTTCCTTCCTTCCTTCCTCTTTCTACCTCTCTCTTTATTTCTTCTCTTTCTTGGACAAATAACTGTAAACTTACTTTGCTGCTTTAGTTTTAATGGATCTGTGCACACATATTTCCTTCTGCTGCAAGGGATCACATTCTCTAGGATAAATGTATTCCTCGTGTTGCTGTAGTTGGACTGGCAGGAAGGGTTAGTCTTTTGCACCTCTGTGAATTTTAGCCACAGGATTGATGAAATGATTCTGTGTGTGTGTGTGTGAAACTCACCACTCCCTATGATGATTGGTCCTGCAAAAGGGAGGGGAGAAAACAGGTTAGCTGGGATTCGTAGACCAGGAATCCCTAGTCTGGAATTCATAATCAATTATGACCAGAGAGATTTACGTTCTACATTACACAAGCCATAAAACTTCTTTTAGTGTGTCATACAACGCAGAAAAGAAATGCTTGCCTATAGCTGAAGTGAACGTTACTGAGCTTGGTAACACATGCATTCCTTTCTGCCAGGACACAGAGTCTGTGTCTCTTACTGCTCTGGGTCTCTTATGGGCCACTCATGGTAACATAATTTGATTCTAGTCTGTCACACAAGGTTGAGCAGCAACCTGAATATACAAATACTTGCAGCATTCATTATTGATAAGACTTGGAGAAGCATTAGATAATGTGCTACTTAATGTATTTATTGGAGGTGGCTTCAGATGGAGGATGACTTCAGATGGATGAAGGATCGCATAGCACTCAGCAAATCAACACAAGCTTCTATGTTTACTTTTGTGCACGCAGGAAAGTCATGATGAGTCAGTTGCAACATAAACTGATGACACAGAAGGTCCTCAACACAGTTTATCTGTCATCCAGAAGGTGTATTGTTTGCAGGCATTCAAGAGAATTGAAAATAGTTTCTCTATGCAATCTGAGCAGCTTAGGTGTATTTAAAAAACAAACAATTTCAGACTAAGAACTTTGATGATAGAACTTTTTCCCTGTTACATATAAAAAACACAGGATATTTTGTCATACAAGCTCTCCCTCCCCTACCCCTTCCAAACCAATAAAATGATGTGGAAATGCTACTGACCCTGAACTACATCCCCCAAAGGCTAGGCCTTCTAAGGAAATCAATTAAAGCACAGTCAGGCCCCTAAGAAAGGCAAGGGTAATAATATTCACCAGCTAGGCTGCATGTTCCTAATTGTCATAATGTAATTGTCATAGCTGGGACAATTAAAGATGATTGATTCTGCATCATAGGTTGAGTCATGAATCACAGCAAGTCAACAAAATAAACATTAAAAGCCTTGCAGTACTTAGCGATGTATCACAAAATACCTAGAAGTTGAGTTAAGGTGGTCCAGTGCTTTGAATGTGATGGCACAGCAAGAGAGCTTCCACAGCGATTGTGTTCAAGAGCAAAGGGCTTGCTGCATACCATTCTAGGCAACAAAAGGCACTGTTTTTCAAGAGTCAACATTAAAACTGCGTCGGTGTAAGCATCTATTAAACCAGACAGAGCAGCACATAAGCACAGAAACATTGCTTCTGGAACCTCGGTAGCTAACTCCTGTTTCGCACCACTTCCCATACCTTAAAATCACAAAGCAGAATGGGATGACTGATGATACCTGCCGAAGTAGTGTCTTGCAAGCATCAGTAATGTCCCTGCTAGATTCCCCAGTAAAGGAAGAAGCGCTGAGCATGCTGGGAGCATGGTGGAGGATGAAGAAACCCAGGTTACGAGAACAGGGAAAGGTGAGGCACAGCTGGTGGCTTGTTGGGCAGGACCTCCATACCATGCCGCCGCTCTGCCAGACTTGTCACGTCACAGTTCTCAGCCAGGAAATACAGCAGTCAAATGCCAGATTCTTCAGAGAAGTTCTGAGCTTTTTTCTGGTCTTGACCTATTCAGACTTTTCAGGTCTCCTGCAAGAGGTTTTTCACTGCAAGCTCAGACATTATGTATTTTTCCTGGAATGGCTCCCATTTCACTTATCATTTTTAATGCTATTGTCCTGGTTACTAAGTAATGTAAAGTTGCCATACATATCCTTCTTTTTAAATGTTATTCCTATATTATACTTGATTTTTAAAGCACCCAATCAATTAATTACGTACGCAGGAGGATCAGAGGAACAACATTTTATTGGCTGAAATACTGAAGTGCTTTAACTTCTACAAGCTGCAGCTCCATTCAGTGTAGAGTCCTTATTTGCAAGTGAGTGTTCCATGCTAAATAACAAGATTATCAAAGCAAAGGAGTATATTTTTAAAATACTAAATGTATTATGAACTGAGCCACCTCCACAGAGGATGAGAACTTTTCAGAAGTGATGTGGCCAGATTCAGCTTCAGCTGAATGGAAAGATAAGTAGTTTCTTTACATTTAAAGCAGTGAAATATTTTGCCCCTTGATTCAGAATTATAGACTCCCACATTTGTAATGCTTATTTTAGGCTTGCATAGCTCAGCTTTTAGTCACCAGTCAACTCATTATCATTATGCATTTATTGTTGAAGAGCTATCTGTTTGCTCTGCACTCTGCAAGAACTATTCCCACAAGGAAAACTTTAATTCCCACAGAGGTATCTTTGGAGGCATTTATAAACTTGGAGTAACCCTCTTTTCTCGAGTGACACAGAAGTAGCAATGGGAATATCTAAAATGCTAAGATGTGCACTGTCAGATCCTCACGGCATCAGCCCCTTCTACCATCCTGTCTTTGTTAGGCCAGGGTAATTAGTTCTTCTCATGGCTGTAATTAAAGCCAGATCTCATAGACCTAAACACATTGGGAAAGAAGATTAATGACAGAGTCTCCGTTTTTGTGTCTCACAAGGGTGGGGAAATCACAATGAGGAGGAGGAGGAATGTGGAGGAAAAGTGTTCTGTGCAGTAATTGGAGAAAATGGCAAACACACGACTTCTGGGGAGTGAAGAAATGAGTTTAATGGCTTTCCAATTCATAATCTTCCCCCTTTTTGGGTGAAATATGCCTGCAGTATTTTTCCCATGCCTTCATCTTGAGTGCAGCAGGAAGGATTGCTATCCGTTCTACCCAGTGTGAAGTGCAAACGGTAGAGTGTGGAGGCAGCAGCCAGCTGGTGTGACTGAGACTGGCTCAGCTTTGACTGATGAGCTGTGAGAGAGCCTGTGTCCCAGATATGTCCAGGGCAAGGACCACTGACCAATGTATTCTGTCTATTTATTGTTTTATTTTACATTCTCAAAGACACTAACTGATATAGGGCTTTTTTTTTTTTCTTTAATAACTGTGAAGTATTGGTCAGTTCTCCACCTTCCTTAGGATCCCTGTTATAAACAGGTTTACAGCTGAGCTAAAAAGAAAAATCAGTGAGTGCTTCAGACGATAAATGGAAAAGGAAAGAAAGCCCTTCAGCAGTAATAAGTTCATGTGCCTGCTTAAAACAAGTGGAACAGCTTGTAGGCGCTAACTCATGGAGGACTTACATAGTCTTTGAGAAGAAGAAGTTTGAGATTCATCTCTCATTTTAACAACTAAAGTATGCAGTCCAGGGGTAGTGTACTTTTGTTCCAGGCCATGCCTATCCAATATGACCTACCCCTAAGAATTATTCACCAGTGACAGAGTTAATTTTAAAATAATACAGAAGTTGTCCCATCAGGATTTCTAGTTACATAGGAACTTCTTCCAACACCACAAACACCAATTAATAAGAAAATCACAGAACTGGATCCCACCCACTAGAATCTGTTCCCCTGCCTCTTCTCGCTAATGTGAATCAGTTTTGTACATGAATTTTTATCAGGTGTGGAAATGTATGTTACCACTGAGATTCTGTAAAACTCCTGATTCAATGGAGCTTTAAGTGTCTAGATTCCCAAGTATTTAACTTAGGTTTATTGGCTTACTGTTTTTTAAGGAACCATAGGTAGGTTTGGCTCTGCCTGCTGGGTCATGTACATTAACTTTCCAGCAATATTTTTTCCCTGGTTTGTGACTTTATTTACAGAGGATCACAGGAAGACCAAAGTAAAACTAGTAAACCAGAGAGAGCTTCCCTTTTTCAAATTTCTCCAACAGTTTATAAAAATTATCTGTGCTTCATCTTGTTACTTATTTGGCTCACATTCTTCAGAGTGGCCTGCAAGTCTGAGGGAACAACTTGCATGCCTCAGACCTTGGAATGAGGGAAAATAAAGGACGTTCACAAAGAGCATCTACACACGCTTTCATGCAAGTGCACACACATAGATGTCAAAAGGCCACTTTGGATCTTTTGCTAATGAAAAGAAAGGGCCTGTTATGCACTCTCAGAACTTTATGGACTACCAGAGTGGGAAACTGGTGCATTCAGGTACATTTAAATTGAGTAACATGCAAATCAAACCCTGGCTGAATTTGAAGCAATCTTTGGACACCAAGGCTTCTGAGAAGCATATTCCTGTGAACATACCAGTTAATTGAAAACTATTTTAGATGCCAGACCCAAGTGCTTCAAGGATTAGCAAAGTAAAGGCAGATTTAGTTTTCCTCTCACCTGACAGTGCTGGCTTTGAGTCCACCTTCCTACAACTTCCCATACTCTTGACTGTTTTGATGGTTTGTGTAATTTCCAGAATGTCATGATTAGTGATGTAGGCTGGAGTAACCGAGAAATTCAAAGTTCAGAATTACAATCCATGGGTTGATGTGTCTAATTAGAATTTTAAAGGCTTTGGAACAGGAAAAAGCTACAGTCACCCCAGGGAATTGAAGAGGGACTGAATGTTTTCTGAAGGAAGTTGTCATGTATATGTGGGACAGGAAGAGCCATCAAAACAGACTTTATGCTCAAGAAACAGTGTGGGAAAAGTTCAAAGGCTCACTTGGACCTATGCATCTCATGAGAAAGAACTGAGACTGTAAAGATGAATGTAGCAACTGGCAAGAGAAATAATATAAGTACAGATTTTCAGTGGCAGAGAGTTGAGCCAAGAATTAGTCATTTCTGTAGTGTAGGCTTGAGCATATGCGGTTTTTCATATACAACTAAATAACTATGATACATATGCTAGCCATCTTGACTTAACTAAAAGGTAAGTAAATATTTGTTTTAAACATATTTGGTTCAAAAATTATACTTATGATAGGGTTGTCCAGATTTCTGTCCCTGCTTTTTTTTTTTTTTCCCCCCTCCTGATTTTCCTGTAATTAAATGCTGCAAAATACAGAACATTTTGATTCTTGTTGTTCCAGGCTTTTGTGCATTGCTATTGCAGCAAGAACAAAGAATTTTGATCACTAGTAATGGGGAGGAAGACAAATGTTAATACTCAGTCCTGGTCAGTCTGACCATGAAGTAAGCAGAAACGCACCTTCTAGAAGACACGATTCAGATTCTGTCAATGGAACAAAAGGAGGAAGCATAAATGTATATTAGAACCAAATCTTCCAACCCCTTTTTGAAGTTTGACACAGCTCATCAATACATTTGCCTGACTAAAGGCAAATTCAAAACCAATGTGTTAGCATTTAGGTCTGAAAGTTTTGCAAGTGTGTAACTGTGAGCATTGCACAAGATAGGACCTACATTCTTCACATTAAATAAACATAATGAAGTGATGCCGGTTATATCCTAAAAGTCTAAGCTTTCTTCATGCTTTTTAAATGTTAGGAGGATAAAGTGGATTTGGGAGCTTTTAATCACCTTTGTGGCAAGCTTGTCTCTTCAAGAGACTTCCAGAGCAAAGCAAGCCACAACCTGATTGACCATTTTTAAAGGGATTCCACTGGCCATACATGCACTTAAAGCAAAGTCTTTTATATTTCCTGTGACAAAAGTAATCCTGGTTAGGTTCACAAGGTGAATATAGAAAAAAACCCAAGAGAATGAGAACTAGGAGAAACTTGTAATTCCCATTTTCAGGCTTACCATACACAGTGTTTCCCACCTTCAGCCATATGGGAATTCCTCTGCCACAAAAATAAATAAGTAAACAAACCCTTTTGCTCTTCTTTTCTCAAGAGACATGAAACAACTAGAAGAAGAATCAGGAATGCTGGACAATCCAAAGTAAGAGAACTCTGGGGAAAACAGAAACAACCCTCAAAAACTTTATGTACAATCTGCATCAGCTTCATGTAAAAAATTGTATTTGTTGTTTACTGCTACACTGTCTTTAAAACAGCAATAACAAGGAAGAAATTTACAGTCCTTTAAACACTGTGGACAGGCTTTGCTAAGCTGCAGTGCCTGGGCTACTGATGAACCAAATTAGCATCAGACTAAGAATAGGACAAGATAATGCTATGACAGAAATAATATAAGGAATAATAAGAACCCAGGTGTACATAATTAAGATTGTAATTCAAGCAAAGGGTTCTGGTGACATCATTTATCAATGTCACTACAAACTCTCAACGGAATTACAGCTTTGTATGTAGAATTCAGATATATGGGATTTGTTAGAATACATGAGGAATGTTTCTATTAAAAATAGACAGACAATACGTTAACCTCAAGTAGTGGTGGTGACAGGATGAGATACAAAGAGAAGAGCTTTCTCCAATACTAGCAAAGGAAGAAAGATCAAATATTCAGAGTATTTCTAAGATATTTGGAAATTAATTTTATTTAAAATACTGGTTAAAATATTGTCTAAAAGCAGCAGAAAAAGTTTCAGCCCTAGTGTGATTCAACATTGCAGTAAAAACCACTCTTTACTGCAAAAGTGAACAAATGAACACCCAAAGCTGCAGGTTTGATCAACTCATTGTATAGCACAAATCACATTAAAAGAAGCTCAAGAAAAATATTTCCATTAAAAGGATGGTATAAAATATTTACAATTAAATACACTGTGAGGCTAGTATTAAATTATTAATTGCAGATTAACTCATTTATAGGAGGAAAGAAGAGTGAGTATTGATGCGTTTAAATACATGTACTGAAAGGAGACAACAATCATTACTCTTCGTGAATATCTGGTTTTGGTTTTGCTTATTTTTATAAGCAGAGTATTTTTATGAAGATAAATATGAAACAGAGGGCCCACAGTCTTTGTGAATTTTAAGGGATTTAATCAAACTTACAAGACTAATTAGTGCAAACCCACATTTTTAAATTGGGCTTTGAAGTGTTATTTTAATGCCAAACTACTTCTTACTCGGTCACTTTGTGGACTGTTCAGCCTCACACAGATGCCCGCAGTCCTTACATAATAAATGTGAAGAGTATCTCCTTGGGAAAGCGACCTTCGGTGCATTCTGATACCAACCAGCAGTACAGTGCAGAATGACGTGGGGCTTGACTACTGACCGACTAGAGAAAAAGATCCTGATCAATGTACTAAGAAAAAGGCTTCCTTTGACTTGATAAACTTAGTGCTAAATCTCACCTATAAAGTGCTACAACTATAATTATCAAAAATCTCAAAACCGTCCAATGTGCTGTGTGGATTTCTTTTTTTTGGTCACTTTCTGAAGTACTCTAATTGAAGCCCATAAATAGCATAACTTACGAAGTCTCCAGCAAAACTCGTGAAGCTCTAGAATATAATCCATGAAATGTAGTGTTTATGGATTCTACATGGACACTAATAATATAATAAATTTTTCAAATTTGGCAACTGTAGACTGCAATATTATCTCAAAAAACAATGCATTCTCTGAAACTTTCAGGAAATGCTGACTGAGGTTGTAAATTCATGGCTTATTTAGTTGTCTGTTATTGAAGTACATAACTTTTGTGAAAATTGTAAGGCATAAAGATTTGGGAGCCTATGGAATTACAGAACTTCAAGTCCAAGTTCACAAGTACTTGAAGTTCAGCTTTGTATACGATGCTTGGAGAGAACGGCTTGAAGAGTAGCTGTTTTGACCTTGGGTAACTTAATTTGGAAAGGAAATTTGGTCAAACTAGCTCAATGTAGGAGTTCTCATCAAGGATTAATGCATAGGATCAATATGAACTTTTTATAGCAGACTATTTTTGAGACAGGACAACAAAAGGTTAGAATACTTTAAAACTTGAAAAAGCAAATTAGAATGACTCGAAGTGGGGAGTACGGGAATGAAAACAGGAGTCTTGATTTAATGCCAGCATTTAGTAATGCAACTAAAATATTGAGAAGACTGACAAAAATTATATCTTTGTATCTTTTTGCAGCTGTAGCTGAGCCTATAAACATTTGACTACCCAGTCACTGCATTTCTTCATGGTGGCAATGAATGAAAAACACTTGTGATTGTAATTGACTGTCACAATTTTTGTAATTTTTAGGAGGTCAAAATTGCATATTTACTTCTGTCTTTATATGAAAATGTAAAGCCTTAATTACCTCCTAAATGAAAGAGTTATTCAGAACACATAAACATAGCTGTTCTTTAAGTTTCTGTACACATAAATCCCATTCTTGAAGCACAATTATTGCCGGAACAGGGAATCAGGCTCTTTAATAGCCCTGTCACTAGCAACAGATATTTATGCATGTCCTTATATTACCTTACCTAAGGAGCCAAAGCACAGATTCATACCACTTACCTCAGATTCTTTTTAAAGCTTGCTGGCCCCATCACTGTCTCCTCTTCCCTTGTCTCTTCCTTACCTACAAACCAAGCTCAGGTATGGCTTCTTAGCACAATGCCAACCTGACATTTTTTTCCATTGCTATATGGCAGACTCCAAAAAGCTTGCTACCTACCCATGTGTCGTTTATGTCCAGCAAAGTTTGTGACCCAGAAGAAGCTCCATGAGCACCAGGGGTGTTTATGAGGTCCAGCAAGTCTTCCAGATACTTCCAACCATTCCATCACTCCCACCTGTGACAGATCCCAGTACATTTCAGTCCATTCCAGAATACTGTTAAAATGCTGGCTGAGACTTTGCAGATGACACTAAATGTGTCTTATAAAAAATTATACTATATTTATGTAAAAGTAGATACATTTCCAATATGATGATTTCATTCAGGCTCTCAAAATTTTCTGTTTCTGATACTTGTTAAGGCATATCTACAGATAATCTCCTTTTAGGCCTCTCCAGCCTTCATCTGCAGTCTTCGGAAGCAGAGCAGGCTAATTGCCTGAAAAACAGCAAGCAGTTTTCTCAGATAAGCTATCTTCTTGAGATCTTCTCTCTTCTTAATTCTCTTTATTCAGTGAAGGAAAATTTTAAAAAGGGTATTTGTAAGACATTGGTCTCTCAGCCTTGATATTTCAGTTCTTTGTTCTCCTTTTTCTCACTCATTTTTGTCTTTGGTAATTTTGCCTCTTCCATTTACAAGATGCCTGTGTCTGTACCCAAATATTTGGTATTTCTGTTTTCTGGACTATTTCCTCCCTTCCCTCCCCTGGAAGCAGACTGTGTCTTCAAAGAGAAATTAAGATGCCTCAGGTGATGGAGAAAGACCATGACTCTCTTTCTCTGAACCTCTCTGTTCTGGTTTGGAAGTTTACTGGGGTTTAGTGGTATTTTCAATAATGGCTGGTTGATACTCTGTTTCCAAACGTGAGCTCTGCTTTCAACAGCAGAACGATAAAGATGTAGTGCTTAATAATGAAGAACAGCATTTTTTATTTTACAAAACAAGCCTCTCAGCTTCAGTGGAATTGTTCATGTTATTCATGAATAACACCTTGTGCATATGCATTATGAGACAGTGCTTAATTGAATGATTGCATAATATGTTGTTCCACAGAATAAAATATGAAATATTCATTAGGCCAGAGAGAGAGTTGGAATGCCTGGTGGTTAAATCACTCACCAGGGAAATCCAGCTCCTATTCCTTGTTCCAAGTGAATATGTAAGTAGTTTATACAAAAAGGCTTTAAAAGCAACTAGGAATTTTACCCCAAAATATACTATACCCTCATGGCTAGTGTACTGTCCCAACTGGCAAGAGTATGCTCTGTGTGGAGCATGGAGAGACACAAACGTGGATCACCCACATCCTTTCATGTAGCTGAAGTAGTCAGATGCTTTAACCTCTAGGCAGCTGGGTTTAATGGAAAAAAAACACCTTACAGATTTTATTTTTCAGGAAATGATTGACTTGGTATAGGTGCCTCATTCAGGAAAGGGCTTCCAGATGTGACTCCAGAATAGAAGGAAGCACTTTACTGCAGTCTAAATTCACACTCAGTTAAATCCCTGTGAGAGACATGGTGTAGGCAACAAGCATATATCCTTAGCTTAGAGAGCTCTCCACTCACTCTTAGGTTGAGTCAACTGCTAAGAACCCAACTCACATTGGAAAACTGGGAATGGTGGTAGGATACCAAAAATGTTGCAATAATCTGTATTTCGACACTTAAATCCTGTTATGGAATTAGCCTTTGCCAATCTGTGAGGTGGCAAGATCTTCAGGAAACATGTTTAATTAAGGTAATATTTAAAATAACACCCTCAAATAAATTAAATTGACCTCATAACAGTTGAATCTGTTGGAATAATGAGAAAACTTATTGAAACAATAGTGGGATAGAAGCTTGAAAAAGGTAAAATAAGGAGGAAAAGGATACTTTAAAAATAAAATTAATTAAGAAACATTCTCCTTCTCAGAGAACAGTTGCCTCTCTCAAAAGATATCTATGAACATTATGAGTTTCTGGTAAATAATAATAATAAAAAAGTGACTTCTGATTTTGTTCAGGCTATTAGAGGGGCATTCTCCTGGCATATTTATTTTTGCGTTTGTTCAGGAAAAAAAAAGGAAGTGAGACTGGGGAAATAACACACTCAGGGGAGACTGAATCAGTCAGAATAAATAAATATGCCCAAAACAATAACAGAAGCAAATGTGGCACCAAATACCACTGATAGGCAAAGAATACATTAATTCAGTATTGCAAATTACTTTTGCTTAAGGCAGATGTATTTGGTATACCCTCTTAATTATTGCTCTTCTCATCATTTTGCAACTCAAAGCACATTCTCTCAGTAGCAATTAGGGAATGATATGATTATACGAAGCTCTAGGAACAAGAGCAAGCTTCTGAAGCAAAATGCTAGAATTTTTTTTTTTTCTTAAACTTTGTATTGCAAAAACTGTCTTGTGCACTGTCCATCTGAAGCATGAGAACTCATTCCACATCTTCTGAGGTTAGGAAAACAGTCTGGGACAACAGACACTTTATGTATCATATCTTTTCAACCCACTTTCTCTTTGGCCACTCAGCCTCTTCTCAAGCATGGAGAAGACAGGAGTGTCCAGGTCAAGGAGTGTTCAACTTCTTTGATCCTGCTCATCCAGTGAGTGAATCTCCTGGAGGAGATTCTACATATATATATATATATGCACAGGTATCTCTATCTCTATAGAAGATCTCTCTTGGTACCTGACCAGGCCTAGCAGGAAGAGCTGCTGTAAAAAGGCAGGGAACAGAAACACTTGTGGGTTTGGCTTGGATATAGTTAATTTTCTTCATAGTTGTTAGTATGAGGCTGTGTTTTGGATTTGTGGCAAAAACAGCGTTGATAACACAGGGATGTTTTAGTTACTGCTGAGCAGTGCTTACACAGAGTCAAGGCCTTTTCTGCACCTCTCCCCACCCCACCAACAGGGAGGCTGGGTGTGCACAAGAAGCTGGGAGGGGACACAGCTGGGACAGATGGCCCCCACTGACCAAAGGGATATTCCATACCATATGACATCATGCTCAGCATGTAAAGCTGGGGAAAGAAGAAGGAAGAGGGACACATATTCAGAGTGATGGCGTTTGTCTTCCCAAGTAACCGTTATACGTGATAGAACCCTGATTTTCTGGGAGTGGCTGAACACCTGCCTGCCGATGGGAAGTGGTGAATGAATTCCTTGTTTTGTTTTGCTTGTCTGTGCAGCTTTTGCTTTGCCTGTTAAACTGTATCTCAACCCATGAGTGTTCTCATTTTACACTTCTGATTCTCTCCTCCATCCCACCAGGGGTGAGTTGAGTGAGCGTCTGTGTGGTGCTTAGCTGCCAGCTGGAGTTAAACCACAGCAACTTGTCATGTGTTTATCTGCTTTTGTCTGTGCAAAGATTAGAGACGTGCTAACATCTCTCAGTCATAACAGTGAGACTTTACTTGAGAGCCTGTGAAGTGATGTGTCCCTTCTCTTCCCAGGGGCCAGGACTGTCACCCACTCTTTTTTTTCTGCACTGTGCTTCACATACTGATGAGCTAGAACCTTCTTAAGTAGATTTCTGTCTAGTTCCACCTTTTAGTGAAAATTCCAGGTTGTTTTGGCAGAGCAAACCCAAAGATACTCAGGTTGTAAAAGTGCCATTGAGTATGAATATGGATTGATATATGTGGACTGGCTAAAGTTTTAGGTCATATGACAGTAGCCACCATAGCAAACTTCTCTTCAGCACAAGAGTTCGCACGAGGACAAAAGTTTGCTGCCTTTGTATTCTTTTGGCCAGTAAGTTTGGGATACTGCCAACAAATGAAAAATAGTGAACCTTCCTCTCCATTCAGTGCTACATTTAGTTAGTTCAGCTGGAGACTGGATTAAATGCTCACTAAATTTGATAGTATTGTGAAAATCATTAAGATGACTGCAATATTTAAATGATTAACTACTGAGATGGTACCTTTAATATTCTGAGAAGCCACTTTGAAATTGATAGTTTCCCATCAGCTGTGTTTTTTAAGTAATGGCCAGACTCAATTTCTTCTTAAAGGTGAAACAAGAAATGGAAGACACAGTTTTGGAGACGTCCTTATTTTCTTTCTTTAACTTTAAATAGAAGAGTAGGACTACAATCATCTATAACAGCCATCTAAAATTTATTGATCTATTATGGGATAAGTAAAGTTTTTCCTGTACATAAATGGTAGTAATTTGATTTTTAGGGAATACTGGAAAATAAGATTAATATTTTTTTAAATCAGTCATAGAGGAAAAGGGTTAGAGATTGGCAGAATTTGCTGGGAGCCAACAAGAAACCTATTGATGTACCGCTGGCCTCTGGAAACCTGTTTTCTGGCAGAAATTTTGCCAGCATGCAAAATATCTAGAAATGTGTAAGGATGAATAATTTTATTCCTCTTCTGTAAGTGCAGAAAGATAATCTGCCCTAACTTATGAAAAATATTTATTTCCTGTTTCTATTTGTTAGAGGTACAAGGCAATCTGTTATTGTTTTGTATTAGTATTGATCAGCATTATTTTAGGAGTATATCAGCTTAAGAGAACCTTTATATTACCTTTAAGTACGTCTGACAGCGGGATAGTTGCAAAGTTTCTCAACAATTAGCAAAATACAATTCTGGTAGAGCCTTCGCTTAGGTATCTATAAATCAGGCATTCAAAAAATGAAGGAGAGGTGCCTTTGTGTCTTATAATTTCTCTGCTTCTGAAAATACTGTTTTAAAATATGGTTGATGAAGTAAATTTTTGTAATACAATGCTGTAAGATTTTCTCAATCAGATTATTCAGATGTGACAAGGATAGAGGTCAACTAATGCCATGCCACTGTTGCTTCCCATGGAAGGCAGTCAATTCATAAAGAATATTTAACTTCATATTAATGTCAAAGTATATGGACTACAGACATTACCATCATAAACTGGGTTCTTCTTCATTCCAAATGAAAGTGATAGTATCTAAAGCAGACCCAGCAATAGGAACCCAAAAGACTCCGCTTCTGACTGATAGTATCTGAGATGACACATAAGAATGGGGGAGACAGTTTCAGGAGTACTAATGTTCAGAATTTTTCATAATGACGTGTTAGACTGTAAATATATTGTCTGGCTAATAGTGTGAATCAGGAAGCTAGTTTTTCTGGAAGATGATCTGCTAGCTTTCAGGTAGGCCTTAGCCCAGCTGAAGAGGAATAGCAGGGGGTTAGGAGATACTCTGATTCATTCAGGATGAAGGAGAGGCCCTATGAATGGATCAAGATAAATCACTATAAAAACAATAGAAGGAAAAAATAATGGCAGAACTGAGATTAGGACAAGAGGTCATAAGTACAGCCAGATCATATTACAGCAAAATAACTATGATTTCAGGACACCACACCAGAAAGTTTAGATGAGCACAGGAGCCATTTGGCTGATTTATAAATTAGCTGAAAAGAAAAATCAGATAACTCTTCATTTGGAGTGTGCATTCTATTGGATTCTATGTTCAGTTCAAATTTCTGACTTGAAAGGGAATACGATGCTGGCTGCTCTAATGGAAGCAATTATTGACAATGTGAGAATCTGGCAGGGGTAGAAAAGTTGTTGCCTCACTGTAGCAAATGTCCAGTGAAGGTAATTATTGACTAAGGAGTCCAATTTATGATAAATCGTCATCAGAAGTGAGAAAGGAGTAGAAAGCTGGGGCTACATTTGAGTTGAGGTACAGCCTCCCTCTTCTATTTTCAGTCCTTTTTAGGGGGAAGGGGGCCCATGGATCCCAGGAGTGATACTGAGGCTATGTAGCAGGGTGGAGGGCTGATGGCAGTTTGCCACCACGTGGTATGGATTACAAAGGAAGTATGACCTGCACTGGACGAGTCATTGCCAGATGGTTCCCAGATGTGTTATTTATGAAGTCACGGCCTACTTAAACCACATTCCTGGTGTCTTGTCTTCTTTTCCTGCAATGTCCAAGACATTAATGAAGGAATGTATGAGAACTAAATAGCAGACCAGTTGTCAAAAACCAAATGGCAACAGAAATCCCTTCCTGTCTCTGGATATATGTAAATACATATTAGATATTAACAAAACCAGCTTTAAACAGCTGATCCCTGAAGAATCATGGAATTGGCTTCTGTAGTGTGCATTAAGGACAGTACTTATCTTGGCCTCATTGGTCTCTTGTGAATCTCTACCATAAAACTTACCACATTATCCACGATGATCCTGTTCTTATATCTTCTTCCTTCAAAAGGGCCCTCTCTCCCCTAACTTTCTCAATGTAAAGAAAAAAAAATCTTATAAATAAAATCTAGGTTATTCCTTAAAATATATGTATACCAAACTAATCTGGATGAATGCTGTAGTGTTTGAGATGACCTGACAATGTCAAATATAGTTTGTGGGTTGATTGGTTGGTTGGTTTGTTTGCTTAAATAAGTCAGGTTTGGCAACAAGCTGACGTGACTGAGTAATCACGCAAGTTTCTTACCAGAAGGTAATTTATTTAGTTTGCATAATGTATCTGAGGCAATGCAGTAACAGTTGGTGCATTAGAGCAGAATATTCTATTGCTTTTGTTGGTCTGGTTTTGTCTTTTGTTAGAAATGGATGGAATATGATTTGTTTTTTTCCTGTTACTATAGCTATGAGAAACGGTTCCTGAGTCAGTGCTAAGAAGGTAGAAAAGAACACTGCAAACAAGCTAGTGCTTTGTAACATCCTACAGACAGTACTGTAGCAATATAACTTGACATGCAGAATAACATCAGTTGGCACAAGTTTTATTGATTACAACCTATCATGTGATGGGCCCTCAGGTTTTAATAAGTAAGCTGGGATTCTACTGTTATAAGAGATAATGGAACTAAGTTTTAAACAATTCTGAAATACTAACTTTGAATACAGAAAACTCATGACAGATTATTTTGTATACAACATTTTTATGCAGATATTCAAAATAGATAGCAACTTGTTTGCTTTCTATTGCCAGAAACTACAGGATATATATTAGCATTGATTTTTATTACAGTGATCTAGGTTCCTTTCTCAATTTAATCCCTTGGTACGCAACTTCCCTAGGTAGGGGCCAGTGTAAATGAAATCAGACTATGTGCCTAATATGAAATAGTGTTGCAAATATATTCAGGGTCAATGGGATTTTTCTATTTATGTAGTATACTACTTCAATGTAGATACCAAGAAAAATGAAACTGCTATAACTCATTTCAGGCAAATACAATAATTCAATCTGCACAAAAGGATGTGTGTGGCACGTTTTGTATAGGTGCAAACACTTCACTGATAAAGAGACTGGTCATCTTCATTCAGACAAAACATTTTGAATCATTCATCTGACTGCCAACTACATTAGAAAGAGAGAAAAAAAATATGGTTATCATTAAAGAAAAGCCCTGGAATCTGTTATTTTCTTGTTAGAAAAATTAAGTTTTGTAAGTTAATACTGTGTGAAGTAGGGAAGGGAACTGAGATATAGAGATATCCATGCTTATCCATGCGGCATTTTATGCATATATTAGAAGATTAGAACTTTCATATCGAGAGCGAATTGTTTGAGAAAGCAGTCATTTATTGAAACAAAACCAAATCAATTATTTGGCTTTTACCATTGCTCAAAATACAATCTTCTTGCACACATAAGTAAACCAGGTTAAAATAATTTAAGAACAGTAACAACCAGGAAATAGCAGGTCATGTGTGTCAATGTTCCCAAAAGTGGAAGTTAATCGAACAATACATGAATGTGGTCTAACTATTCCAGACATTTTTAAGTATCCAATTCTTATAAAATTTACATTTCAAAATAGTGGACGAAAATATTTTGTATCTGCATGATCTTATCCTTCTTGATTTCCAGTTATAACTTGATTCCAGACAAAAGGTACACATTCATCAGTGTTGTAACTGCATATTAATTGCAACAGATTTGATCAGTCTTGGAGTCATCCAAATATATTTTTATGAGGAGAATACACAATTTCATAGTTCTTTTTCATATTAGACCTCTGTTCTACTTGGAGTAGTTCATAGAGGAAGTTATTTGTAACACAGTATTGGAGTGATGTAAGAGTTTCATTAATACAAGAAAACACTGTTCTAACTCCAACTTTTAGCCCCCAGTACCTGATGCTGAAATGTCTCTACCATTCTCTACACCTTACTTAAGAGACATCAACAGGGACAGTGCAGTTTGGAGTATTTTGTGTTAATACATAAAACAGCAGTTAATTAACTTCCTCCTAACTTAGTCTTTCCCTTCTATCTTTCTCTGTCATGGCAGTATGACTTAGATTGAATTTTCTGTTCCCTTAAGATATTCTGTTGCTCCTTATGGAGTTTGGAGTCCAGTGTTTTCTGGGTATTCATAGCAGCCAGCATGCCTAAATAATTTCCTGGTTTTGGAAGCACAAGAGAAGTGGTAAAATATGGAGAGAATAAGGGAAAGATGCTTGGAGACAACAGAAGAAGGGAACTCAGAACATTTTCATTAATATCTTCATAAATTATCTGGATGATGGGGCAGTGTACCCTCAGCGAGTTTGCTGGTGACACAAAACAGTGTGGAGGGGCTGGTAGGTCAGAGGATCGTGCTGCCATCCAGACGGACCTCGACAGACTGGAGGAATGGGCTGACAGGAGCCTCCTGAAGTTCAAGAAGGGAAAGTGCAAAGCCCTGGGGAGGTACATCCTGGGGGCCAGCCAGCTGCAAAGTAGCTTTGCAGAAAAGAACCCAAGAGTCCTGTGTCAGTCAGCAATGTACACTAGCAGCAAAGGTGGCTAACGGTATCTTGGGCTGCATCAGGAGGAGTATTGTCATCAGGCTGAGGGCAGAGATCTTTCTCTCAGCACTGGTGAGGCCCCACCTGGAGTGCTGTGCCCAGTCCTGGGATCCCTAGTACAGGAGAGACATGGACGTACTGGAGAGAGTCCAGCAAAGGGTCACAAAGATGATGACGAGACTGGAACATCTCTCCTATGAGGAAAGGCTGAGAGAGCTGGGACTGTTCTGCCTGGGGAAGAGAAGGCTCAGGGTGGTTCATCAATGCCTATGAATACCTCAAGGGTAAATGCAAAAAGGACAGAGCCAGATTTCAGTGGTGCCCAGTGACAGGATCAGAGGCGATGGGCACACACTGAAACACAGGAGGTTCTCCATGAACATGAGGAAACACTTTTTCAGTGTGAAAGTGACTGAGCACTGGCACAGGTTGCCCAGGGAGACTATGGAGTCTCCATCCTTGGAGATATTCAAAAGCTGCCTCCTTGGGCAACTGGCTTTAGGGAGCCCGGCTTGAGCAGAGGGTTGGACCAGACATCATCCAGAGGTCCCTTCCCACCTCAACCATCCTGTGATTCTGTGACCTTGTAGAATTCACTTGAATGAAAATGCATTTCTCAGGCTAAAAACTATGCTATTGTCTACAGGCTCAAAGAGAATTAGACTAGAACAAAATTTGTCTATTTTTTGTAAGTTCTTCAAAACCTGTCTTTATAAATAAAAACCCTCACTTCATATGGAAAACAAGATACTTCACCATTATGTATTTTAAGAAAGCTTTTTTTTCTTCTCCATAAGATCCAAAAGCATAACCATGAAAAACCCTATCAATCAACCCAATCAACCTCTAACTTCTTGTTAACTTTCAAAACTTCATTTCATTAACTTTTCATTTGTACCTTTTCAAACCTTGTAAAAATTCTAAAATTACAAAATGGCAACATTTACCATGTCAAAAGATTTTAAAAAAATCCTCAAATTAAACAGAGTTCTAATTTAGATGCTTTTATCAGTCTTGTTTTTTTAATGTTGGGCTGTATTATTGACAAGATAATTTGCAGAGCATTAGTCATGCCATTTAGCTTAAGAGTCTTTACTATTTCTTATTTCCTTTTGGAAGTTTTTAAAACATAGATGATTACATAAAGAACAAGTCAGATACTTTATCACAATGAAAATTTTGAGTAATAGATTAAATGTATAGATATTAGGAAAACATTATTTTAACAGTATACATACAAGAATATTTGTTGCTTTACATGGCAGTTTTCAAGGGGTTTATATCAGTTCTGTTAATAATGCATGTTGTTACGTATTGTGCCATTTGACTAAGAAATGGAAAGAAAGGTTGAAATTTGAGACAGTATTAAAATACTTTAGAAACTTTAAAGCATTATAATAGTTATTTCAATAAAACTACTTCAAATATTTCTTCAAGAAGGAAACAATTTGGAGTTCAAGTTCAGCGGCATAATAACTGAAAACGTATAACAGTACTCTTATTCCCATCACTAAACTATAGATTAGGGTCTTTTTCAGTTGTTGCCATTATAAATCCCTGTTCCCAGGGGTGCCAAGCTATCAGAAAAATTTGCTTTGGGCAATGCTTTGAGATAAGTTCTTCAAATAATGCATAGGGGATTGGCTTGCAACTCCCACTTGTGTTAATAGGAGCTATCAAGGCAAATCTCTCATGGATTCATGGGAGAAAAAGCTCCAGAGTATAAAAAGTTTCAGCCTGAGGATTATTTGGTTTTGATATATATCCTGATAAAAACATGCTCTAAAATAAAATACTTCAAGCTAGTGATCTCAGTTATTTGCTAGGACTGTTAACAGTAGATTGTGTTAAACTGAAATACCACTGATGAAGCCTGCAGCATAAATTATTTCTGAAACATTTGTGGAAGAAAGGATCATAGTTTGGCTGAAGAATTACACATTTTCAAGACAATACATTATTTTTTCTAATTAGTTACATAGAAAATTTTTATAATAAACTCTTACATTATTCACCATGCCATTCAAAATGCTGGTTGAACCTCACCTAAATTCACCCCCTGTTGTTTAGAAGAGGGTTTGTTTATAGGTTGGCATGGTAAGTGGCTCTTAACTTCAACATGCAGCTCCACATTTTCCACTTTGATGTAGGCTACAGTGATAGACCACTCCATCTTCCCTCTTATTCTGGGAGAAATTCCATCCCCAGTTCCAACAGCTCACATTTCATGAAGTCCATCCATGAATCAGGTCAGGGGTTTACTATAAATGAATATGCTGATAAAACAACTTGACACACTTCATTTTCTAAAAAATCTGGCTATGTCTATGTGTCTGGTCCCTACATTCTCTAAGCAGCTAGGCAGTAAAATATACTGCAAACTTCCAAAGATAACCCTAATTTTCAGTTCTCCCAATTTCTCCCAGTCATTTACATTAAACATACAATTGTCTGAATGCTGCAAAAGAAAAACCACTACACAAACATATCAACTTCATCGACTTCAGTTTGGAGTAGTGACTTAATGTGCTCTGAATCATACCTTGGAGGGACTTCTTTTTCACAGACTTGCAACACTGCAAGAAAAAGAAAGATTAGCCTTCCAGGCTAAAGACCACCTTTGTGGGCACCACTTTTTCTGCCTAAATATTCTACATTCTTTTTCTTGGGTAAGGTTTTCTGAAAGAACACACTTATATCAGAGCTAGACTACATCAGCTCAAAGTACTTCTCTAACACAGTTATGAGACTACAAGTTCAGCACATGGGCTAAGGAAAGTGACATATAATCGATGCAGCTAAACATACTCTGTCTTCAGTAGGTGGATATTTCAAGTCCACCTCTTTTTGCTTCTTTTCCTTTCAATACATCTTTCTGGTAAACAGATGGCAGAAACTTTACATAGTACTTCAGGTGAGATCTCAACAATGTCTTCTACGGTAGTAATACAGCTTTCCTTT
>NW_010249474.1:82970-107434 GCF_000690775.1 Eurypyga helias
TGCCATAACCTGTGATCGTAATTGCCATTTTGACAGCCTCTTCACATTGGTGGGTCACATATTTTATGTGGCTGATTAACAGTACCAACATTTATCTTCTTCCTCAATTATTTCCACCCTGTAAGCATCAAAGTCTCGCTCTGCATCCTAAATCACACACTTCCTACTGGTGTATGTCACTCCATCTCTTCTACTCCAATGTTCAGTTCTCCATTTTGGTCTGTTTCATAGTCTGGACTTCTTCAGTGCTCATCCCAGTTTAGTATTATTGTAAACTATTTTACTTTTCATGCTAACAGTTTCCCCTGCAGTATCACCCGCATTCTTTTTCTACGCATATTATAATTCCTGTGCTAGTCTATCTTCATTAACTTAATACGTAATTTCCTATGGGAATTACTTTGTAGTAAATCTGATGTCCAGATATATTTCAGCTACTACATTTTCTTTGCCTAGAAAACCTATTAATTTAGCCAATAAATGTATAGCATTACCCTGGCATGATCTGCCTTTGCTGAATACACCTAGAATTTTATTTCACTTCTGATTTATATAATTAATTTTACTTTGACCCAGATTTGTTCTAAAATCTTCATGAGGTAAGATTTCTATGCCTGTAATTACCCAGATCACATTTCTCCCTTCCTTAAATATATGCAACCTTCGTTTTTCTGCAGCAATGCTACATGACTCACAGTCTGACGGACTCCTTAAAACTACTTGACACCAGAATACTTTTCTGTGAGGACATATTGAGTTCAAATATTAAAACAAAGTTTAAACATTTTTTTTTGTGGTCATGTGGAAAATATACTGCAATAAACAATATAAAGTTATGAAATTGGATTTTGCTGGCCTCTGGTTTGCAATGGGTCGCACTTAACTAACTAACTAACCAACTAACCACCTACCTACTGAATATTTATAACCCATCTGTTTTGAATATATTCTATCAAATTTAAATGAGACAAAGGATTAAAGCTACAATTTAAAAGCTTAAAACTAGGAGGGCTTATTTTTAACCTTAGGCCAGCCCAGCATTTAAATAACATCATGGAACTGGGAATGAATATGAACTCTTATTTTTCTTAATCTCCTTACACTGTTGTGCATTGTTCTGAGTCATCAAAATATGCACAGCTTCTGAATAGCCTAACACTTTGCTTTGCATACCATGTTATATTTTAAGAAATACATATCATGTATCACTTGCTAATGGTTTTTGTGGGAGGAGGTGAGTAATTAAGGACTTGTGAAATTGGGGCAGCGTACATTTTTATAACTGATCACATAAACTCACAGATGGCTGCAGTTCAACAAAAGGTTTAGCATGCACTATTCTATAAATAAGCACAGGAAATTAGATTAAAATTTCAAAATTAGATTGTCAAGATATTTAAAAGTGACCATAGGATCCATGTGTTTTACTTTGTGTCCCCTGCTATGAAGGCTGTTTCTGAAACTTGATGTTTGACGCCTTTTGAAAATATTCCAGTTTTCAAAAGTCTTTTATTTGACCAATGTAAAAATCAATAATACATTTTTGAGAAGGACTTAGATAGACTTGAATAAAAACACAAACAGAACAAGCAGGACTACTCTTTCAATTGCATTATTGGTTAGAAAATGTTACATATAACAAGATGGAATATAAATTTTCTTTAAAAAGGTGGATAATAGTTACTCAAGTCCTTCAGTATTTTTTTAAAGTATAAAGCATTTATTTGTCATACAGATAAGCAAAAACTGAGCCTTACAGTTCCTCCCTATTCAGTTTTGCTTTGCAGTTTCATTTAGAAATTTAATGAATGTTGGTAGAACATGAGGCAATGTTCCTTATATTCTTGCAGAATTTTTCTGGGATTTGTAAATAAACCAGCCCGGTTGTTTGGGGCTTATATGCAGAGTTTTCAGCAGAGGATGGAGGAACGGAGACACGTTTCCTATTCCAGTGCTGAAAAATGTGTCTGGTACCTGATAGCATCATGCAATCCACTCAATAGGTGATCCACTCAAGCACATGAACAGGCTGGACCGAGGATGGCTTGAGAGCAGCCCTGAGGAGAATGACTTTATACAAGGGCCTGTAGTGACAGAACAAGGGGTGATGGGTTTAAATTGAAAGTGGGGAGACCCAGATTGGATATCGGGAAGTTATTCCCAGAGAGGGTGGTGAAGCACTGGAACAGGTTGCCCAGAGAAGCTGTGGATGACCCATCCCTGGAAGTGTTCAAGGCCAGGCTGGACGAGGCTTTGAGCAACCTGGTCTAGTGGAAGGTGTCCCTGCCCATGGCAGGGGGGTTGGAACTAGATGGTCTTTAAGGTCCCTTCCAACCCAAACTATGCTATGATTCTATGGTACCACTGAGAAGAGCCTGGCACAATCCTCCTGACACGCTCCCTTTAGATATTGATCAGCATTGATAAGATCCCCCCTCAGCCTCCTCCTCTCCAAGCTAAACAGACCCAGCTCTCTCAGCCTTTCCTCATATGGAAGGTGCTCCAGGCCCTTCATCATCTCAGTGGCCCTGTGCTAGACCCTCTCCAGCAGTTCCTTGTCCTTCTTGAACTGATACAGCTGAGGAACAAAGGCAGGCTTGTGATAATGACATTGTTGTGAGATTCAGGGGTACTTCCCAAATCCCTCTGAAAGCTCAAACCATGTTTGGATTTGGTGTTGGAATAGAACCTGAGCACAATACTCCATCTTACCACTGTTTGGTTTTCAACAGAACACCAAAGTGGGAGGGTGGAAGGATGTTGATGATTGGGGCAACAGGGAAATTTTCAAAACACACTTTATCATGACACCTAGAACATGTTTGCTATGATGGATGCCATTTTTAGGAAAGCCTGGAAAATGCTTTATACTCAGCTTTCTCTTTTGCAAAACAATAGAGTTAGAAAGATCCTGGGCATGCATCTATCTTCTGTTTTTAGAGCAGAATGAAGCAAAACACCTTATTCCCCTTTTCTTAAATTCTGAAGTCTCTTTTCACTCAGTAGTATTTCATCATTTTAGCTGTTTATAAGGAAAAGAGTAAAAAATAGTGTTGAAGATAGAAAATGACCTAATAAGTGTTACACATAAACTTGGCCATAAATTAAATGTTCGTAACATAGTAACAGACAATAGTAAGAAAAAGAAAACCGATTGAATATAAGGCTCGATTTTTCTTCTGCTGCTGTTTGAACTTTTCTTATTGTTTTCACTACTTCAAAAGTAGATCCTTACAGAACTTCTGTGCAACATCTAAAAGCTTATCTAATACCTACATGACCACTGTACGGGGAAAAGAACAACAATGTATTTAATGAAAGACGAATCTTAAAATTCTTCTTACCAAGAATATTTTCAACTGCATAAAAATGGAGGTTGAGTATGCCAGTCTCTCTGCTCTCCTGCTCAACTTCCTTGAATTACCAACCTGTGTAAGAAGATTTGGGACACCAAAACAAAACAAAACAAAAAAACGGGCAATTATTGCAGTTGTCATTGGAAACAGTTTAGATGAACTATCGAGTGAATATGGTTTTTGCTGTTCTCATGGTACAGATGGCAGAAACAAACAAAATTTATGGATAAATGTGGAAATCTGTAAGTTTTGTCCAAAAAGTATTGATTATTAGAGCAGACGCTACATGTACTTTGAGACTGCCCTTTCACTTCTAGCCCACCAGGTGAAATCAGCCCTAGGGAAACTGCAAAGTAAGTTTGTAAGAATAAATTGTGGTCTGAATTGTCAATCCTCGTTAGATTCCTTCTTTTCCTTTCTTTCTTCTTCCCCTAATAGAAAAATACACATTTACAAAAGGCAGTACCAAAACTATGTGTCCAGACAGGACTCGGAATGGGTCTGTGTACTGGGTAACTCCAATCTTCTTGTGATGGTCTACGTAAAACACTATTGATGGCATTACACTGGTAAGCCCATACAGCTACTCCTGCCAGTCCTTCCATGTGTCGCAAGCATCAGCTTATACATCTTACTTTTATGCACAAAATCCCTGTAGTGTTTGGAGGGTAAAATTAAATGCTGTTTGAGATAACAGCTGAGTAATATCAACAGCTGTGAAGGTGGGAGGGGAATAGCAGACAAAGCCATGTTTACTTTAATTATACTGTCTCACTGCTTGGCTGAAATGAAGGAAATGCAACTCCTAACGCTGTTCAGAGAGAATCTGAATGCATTTGTGGGTATTTTTGATGCAAGTAGAAATAAAGACTCCGAGCAAATTCACCGTGTGGAGGAGGAACTGCACAACAGCAAATCTTTGTCCTCAGCTACCAAGCCTTAAAGCCAAAGTTCCTGTGTGTGTATATATACACCATAACTCATCTAACAGTATGTTAGGTATATATACACAAGATTTCAATATGAGAGGTATTTTAAACACTTAATGTAAAACCTATTTTTTGCTATGTGATTGTCTGTGCTGCAGTTCCAATGTATGAGGCAAATAAGTAACAAAAATATCTTTAAGCTGCTAAAGCAGGTATTATGCAAAATAACAGATTTTGTTTTTCAAGAATAGTAGACAACTGTTTTCTTAGACAGTATATTAAGGTCTGCATTCTTGAAGGTTTTTCTGGACTCATGCCCAGAAAGTGAGTAAAGTGTTGTATTATAAGTTAAATGGAAGTATTTTTGCTGTTACTAAAAAGATAGGAAGTATTTCGTCTTGTGTTACTTCTCAGAACTGAACATAAGGACACAAGAATTTGTAATTTTTAGTAGCAGACTAAATAAAATAAAATTTTACTGTCTGTGGTGAACCTCTCACAAAAAAAAATCATTTGGAATGGATGCAACTGAATATAATTTAGGTTCTGTAGATAAAGATGAAGAAAAAAAGACACTTGCAGAACCTTATACAACCAATGATGTATTGAATGCCATCAGCTCTTATTGTTGAGATACTCAGTCGCAATCGGAACCTATGGAAGTTGATCTCTAGTATCTCCCAAGTGCTGATCTCAAGGAAAAGACACAGAATTAGCAATCAACAGAGGTAAGAAAAAGACACATTAATTGACAAAATAGGTTTTCCAACATAGTACCTCATTAACTTTTCAGTTGAAAATAAGGGATAACTTGCTCCCAGTGGAAAGCACAGTGACAAACTTAACACATAAAATAAAGAAATAGATCATTAAAAAGACACATCTAGATGCTATAAATACTCACGTTTTGGACTGCTGCCTCTACTGCAGCCTAGTCTAGAGCTGGTGTTAGCTTCTCACAGGCCTGCATGGGTTGAAATTTCAGGAGATGGAAATCAGAGAAATCAAATCTCTCACTTCTACCCATCATTACATTAAAAATATGGATATAGGCAGGTGCATGTCTCACTACCTCTTCCTGTGTTACATGTATGACTCATGGTTGTCAATGAATGTTTGCAGATCCTGGTGCATGACTGCTGAAATGAGCCTTTCAGCAGCCATAGGTAGAAGGATAGCTGCTTTATAAATCCCCAGTTGTCTTAGGCACAAGGTGGGCATTCTCATGCTCTACTTTTCCAAAAACCTGTACTTTGGGGCATGCATAGTACCAGACTACTATATGTCGAAGAAATTTGCTGTAGCAATGAAGGGACTGGTAGAAAGCAAGGTGCCTAAATATTCTGTGGGAGTTTTGGATCACTCCTTCGACTTAGGTGCTGAAGTACCTTCTTGAATTTGTTCTTAGAGCCTGATCATTTCTAAGAACCAATCACATTTATTTACTATTAATTCTTTTTTGTGTATATGAATTTTAAAAAATGTTCTCCTTTAAATATTCCTAGGAAACTATTCATTTCTACATATCTGCTTTTCTTCTCCATATAATAGCTACAAAATTCAGCTGGTAACTGCTTCCCCAAGATTCCTAAGGAACACAAAGTTTGCTGTATATTTCAGAAAATAACTCCTGTGAGGTGCAGGAAGAAAAAGAGTACACTAATATATACAGAGCATTACCCAGGTTTTTTCCTTTACACATTAGAAATGAATTTATTTTGATAATTATTGGCTGATTACTCATGTTGTATTTCTGGTGAGTTTGGATTCATTAACTAATATAAGGATTCAAGACCTGGTGTTAAATTAAATTAGAATTCAAAAGAAATAAGCAATCACAGCATGACTAAAAATGATGCTATCAAAGTTCAAAGAAACATATTTTGTCAGAGTTTGTAATTTCTATCATGAAATAATAAACAGTAATTTTTTGGTAGGTATTAAATATTTGGTAGGTATTAAAGACACATTCAGGAGAGGAATCTGTAGTGCCAGTACTTCCCAATTTGCCAGGAAAGTTTTCTTCAGACCAAAAGTAAAAAGGTTGTTGGAACTGTCAGTGCAAGCAACTATAAACTTTGGATGTACAAATCATTTCCAAAGTAGTACTATCTCAGTCTTTTTCTTACACACAAGGCACATTTTCTTTCTGAACTACAAGTTACAGAAACATTATTTTCCTAATTTAATTATTTTACTGGGTAGTGGAAAACTATCTGTTGTACACTGTGCTGCTTACAAGATTTTTCAAATTTGAGCCAACTATTAAAATAACATTAGTCTATTTTGCTTTTAAGTGAAGCACTATTTCAGGTTATGCTTTCCCTGCGTCAGTAGCTGTCATTTCAGCTAACATCACCAACAATGTATTTTTCCTGTATTATAATTGCTTTAGGCATGAATGTTTTCTCATTGCATGCAACTACATTTTCTTATTAAAAACAGAATGTATTGTACGTAGAAATAAACATATGCATATAAAACTTTATTAGAAGTATTTAAGTTAGAATTAGTTAAGTGATACTTTTGAGAAAAAGAAATGTCTGGTTTTATTATTTATTAAGTGAAATCACCATAGAAATATATTATGCTTTGATGATGTCTCCACATTAAAAATGAAATTATCAGTTTATTTCAAACTACCATTATTTCAGGAGCATTTTTTGATTCCTGTTCTGTTAGTACAGATGTTTTCCCTAGAAGACTTAGCAAGATTTGTATCTATGATAAGCTTTTGTTTTTAATAGTGGGAGGAGTGCTAAGTATCTAATTTCCTGTCTTTTGCAGGTGTCTGTAAGCATATAGGAAGCAATTTCTTCATAGCATTAAAATTATTTTACTGGGTTTGGTTGGATGGTCTTGTTGACTTTTTTCCTTGTCAAGACACTGACACGAACCAATAAGAACACAATACAAGCTACGCACATGAAGCTGAGGTGGTCATCACAGTGAGCTGCGTATTATACATCACCACTTACATCTAAATGTGAGAAAGGAGAGCCAATGTCTTGTAGTTTCAGATTCCTAACCACCTAGCATTCTTGGATTCCTGATTCCGAGAGCATAAAGATCGTAAATCTTGCATGCAAATTATCATGCTGGTGTTTTCAGGGCATAATACCTGTTTAAATTGTCATGACAAATTAAATCAGCGTGGCTATCGCAGCAGACACTGTTGGAGGATTTGGCTTAATAAATCTTAGGACTTTCTGTTCAGTGTTTAATTAGTTAACTTTTCATTTAGGCTGAAGTTTCCTTACCATCAATTTAATTTATTATTAGTTTTCTCTAATTTTAATGTGCTATATACATACCATTTTCTCCAGTCTCTCACCTTTATATCAATTAGTTGCTTGCAAAGCAACTGGCTCATTTTACCTTAGTTTCAGCAACATGCCTACATGAGACTCATGGCTGAATAAATGAGACTATAATAGCTAAATAATTTCCTTTATTGTTCTTTTAATCCTATTGGGCTGGCACACTGGAAACATCTTCTCTTTCTTCCCAGTATCAGAAAATTCTAATCAAGTACTTCAGAAATCGTTGTGTCCTTCAGTTTTAACTGCATTGGTTGGCTTTACCTTGAAGACTTTCAATTCTCATTGGCTTTTCAACATACAAATTAAATGTTTCACCTGAAATTTCATAGAACATAGATGCTTTCAATACCTTTACTCATTATCTGTTAAGTATGTTCATTAATCAACATTTCCTATTTTAAATAAAAATGTATTATTCTGACACTTGTGATTATGGTCTCCTAGCAACTTTCTGAAATCGGCCCTTTTCATTTCAATGGGTCTAGGACCAGAACAGAATGAAGATAGCCTTAATTCTGTATATGGTTTAATCCTTTTCTCCATGTGGTATAACTTTAATTTATTAAAGGAGTTGATATCTGTAATTTCATTGGACTAATGATAAAGTACAGTATTAAGCTTCCATTCTACATGTCAGCGTAACCTATATCGCAGAAAGAAAAATCTTTTCCCACATATTCACTTGGAGCCTGCAGTTAGCCGGCTGATTGTTTTTCAGACAGAAAGCTCCAGCAAGGCATCTTAAAGGAAAAACTTAATTCAATAGGATTTTTCAATACCTCAGTAAGAGTCAACTTTTCTTCATTTTATGTGCCACTCGCCTCAACTCCACCAGGCTGCATGAGGTAAATTTTCTTGTCCCCAGTTGCCAAGTGCCTTCTCCTTTTTCAAGTCCTCCTTAAGCTTTTCTCTGAAATTACTTCCTCTTCATTTTATTTCTGTCTATAGAATGTCTATAGCTTTTTTCTCCCAGACCATATTTTTATGTCTTGTCACAGCTCATTCTTACAAAACTGTGTAAACTCTTCTCCTTAAGTGTCTGATCTTACAATCTCTGGTACCCTGGGAGACAGCTGCACTGCTTTCAGAAGGCCAGGAAAGTTTATAATGTTACAACAGTAGATCCTAAAAATAATAGTTAATAAACCACCATATATTGCTATACATATACATATGTACTTATATATGAAGAAATCCATTCTTCACTACCATCAGGGTGCAATGTCTCTTTCTTCACACTTGAATCTAGGACCAAACATCTCTCTGAGTTAGCTGGCATTTACTCCATAGCTCCATCTTCTTGGATACACAAGGAAAGCTGGACTAATGAAAACATCAGCGTTCATCCTTCCTATGTATACTGACACTATCAATTTAATTATCTGAGCTTGTTCTTGAATTTAGATTTGGTAGTCATCCATATTGTTTACAGCACAGTTAAATACAGAAACACAGGATAAATTCTGTAGCTTTCTGAAGGGGTAAGAGATAGGATATGCTCAGTGCTCTAGTATGGGCTCAAGTTCTTGTTTTTATAACCTGTAAAGGACAAATAGAGGCAGCCTGAGTGTACTGTTCTCTAGGAGGCATGCCAAATTCAGCTTTTCTCTGTTGACACACAGTCAACGCCCTGGTCCTGTGAGGTTTGGGGCCAGAAATAAGGTTAGAAAGAAAGACCTTAGGAAACAGTCATGCTTCAACCCATCCTAGGCTTTGCTCCAGTGTCCTTGCATGGCAAGAATTTGAATGGGCATGGGGGGAGGATTTCTGTAGCACTGTTCTCAGAAAATCATATAGATTTTGTCTTGGAAACATGGATACCGGCAGTTTGAGTTAATTTGCTTTTTCTAGCAGTCACAGGAGAGAAACCACTCAGGGATTCTGTCCCGGAAAGAAGTGAAATGGAGAAGCAATGAAGAATCAGAGAGCACTCTGGGGGCACTCAAGATTCTTCTGCAGAACAAGTGATGTCAAAGTTGGAGCTGATGCTCCTTTCATGGCTCCCTGACTTCTACTGATGGCCATTTCTGTGGAGGATAGTATAAGATGGCAGCATGCATCCTCTGTCTGGTTTTACCTACTGTGGAGATCAGTTACACTGCACAATTTGTTAGCATAGTTGCAGTACATGGGAAGGTGAAATCTATTTGAAATTACATAGAAGTTAACTCTCTCTTGTTGTTTCTAGATACACATATACTCAGCTGAACCCAAGCATTCAAAGTCTTCTTGTTCCAATGGATCGTGAGTTTACTAACATAGACAGGGACTGTGCCATGTAGACTGGCCATAGTAACAAAAACCCTAGGTTCTGACAGGCTTGGTTTTCTAGTACAGACATCGTATAACTGTTAAAACTGGTGAAATCCTAGATCCGATCCGGCCAACAAAACTCAGCTGGATCTGGATATTGCCGTTTTCTCAGTCTTTGAACAAATGTTACTCCTTTCGGACTTTCACCAACATTTTCAGCATCAAATTATACACTCTTTTTGTGGATACAGATACAGGATTGGATCCTGCACTGTTATTAGTTCAGTGATACACAGACATTTGGAGAAATGTTCTCTCATCGTGCTATGCTAAGAATAATAGCGATGGAGAAAACAAAATGGGAAGTAGAAGACTTACAGCAAGACTTAAAGCAGTATAAGCCAACATTTACTTGCTGACTTAATCTGTGGAATTGCTACTATCAGCTCCTTCTCTAAGGGCTAAATTCAACCCCATCTTGGAGTTATCGATGAAATTCATTCTCCCTACTGGAAAATAATTCTTCTTTTTGGTTCCCACTGCTTGGTGGCTACTCTTCTCTGCTTCACACTTTCTCCATTCCTTTTCATTTTCATTTGAAGATTTTTTTTTTTTTTGGTCTCCTTTCCCTCCTTCAGCTATCAGAACTGAATTTGGTATCCACATAACTTAATGCAATGGAAATATGGTAGGGTGGATCCTATACACTATATAGAATAGAATTAAAATTGCACACACTTGCAAAAAATAGCTTTTTGGCCCTTCCGTTACTTCTGGCTCATTGGGATAAAACATGATTGAATTAATATTTAATTATGGATTCTTATAAAAGTAAACCCTAAATTAAAAATTTAAAAGAAAATAAAATAAAGGCAAGCCTCTTAGACAAAGAAAATTAGTGGCTGATAAATATAGGAAATTTCTCTAATTTGAAACATTAAGAAAGAAGGGAAGAACGGAAGGAAGGAATGAAGAAGGGAGGGAGGAAAGAAAAGAAGAGAGGAAGGAGACAAGAAAGAATGAAGGAAAGAAAGAAAGACTACTATGTAAACCAGTTACATTTTGTTTAACCTCAAAGGAAGATTTTTCTCTCCTGCAAGTTATTCACTTATGCACTTGCTATGGAATCAGCATTGTGGGTAAGTTGATAGCCTGTACAGGAAAGGAAAGAATGGCAAGCTGATTACTTTATGGTTATTTCACAAAACTGATGAGACAGCAAATGATATTCAATCCTATTAAAAAGACTAAGCACAGCCTTTTTACTCCCCCCTTTTTAAAAAAAACCTACGTTCCTTGTGCTGGGATTGGATGATATGATTCTACAATTCAGGGACTCTGGAAATTACAGAACATCTGCAACGAAATTGGTTTTCTGTGGAAAACTGATGAATCACTTACTGCCAATGACTGGAAGGAAAAGTACTTGTTTATGCCCTTATGTAATGAATTTTTATGAGGTGAAGTTTGCTGTTTATAAAAAATATACTTTCAGTTGCTGTAGATGTGAAATAATAGAATTCAGAATTTAGACCAATGCATTACTGAAAAGACAGTTACTAGCAGAATATCATCTGCTTACAAAATGCCAAAAAAGGGCTTTTACTTCTATAATAGAATTAAAATTTCCATCCATCCTCCAAGGGTCTTACAAAAGTAACAGGGACAATATTAACACTATTATATTTGTTAACGTATCTTAAAGTAAGATGAATACTTTCATCCAGAAATATTCATGCTGCTTCAGAAAGTAGATTTGAAATACAGTATGGAAGCAAATCATGCTTGTGAGCAATACCTCAAAAAGCAAGCAATGTTCCGGACAACGAAGTACCTGCTGTTCCTTGCAGGCCCCTTCACTAACAATCTCTTTCAAGTGATAGGTCTGGGGTGAGAACTGACCATTTGAATGTGAAAAATAACTTCTGACAATCAAATGTATCTTATGGCAGTGGTATGTCTGCAAATTAATTAGTGGAGCTAGTTTTGACAGTTTAACTGAAATAATTGTTTTATTCTTGTACTGGGCGATGGGAACAAGAGTTGAGTTTCATTGCTATGATCTTTTAATTTCTTCCACTATCTTGAGTATTTCAGTAAAAGATGTCACTGCTTGAACGTGATTTCTTTTTGGATCCTGCCAAATATTTCCAGGAATAGCTGTAGGTGATTGGAAACGTACAGATATATTTTTAATGACTAATGCATTTTGCATTTCTTCAGTAAAAGCTGTTTTGCTGTGTATGTGAAAAAGTACAAGTGCTATTTTCTTCAGACTTATCTCTTTGTCCTGACATCTACATTGGTTCTGCAAGTACTGCTAATGTACCAGTATTTCTTGGATCAATCTATAAGCATATTTTTATGAAGATGAGTTTTCGTGGCACTAAGCAATGGCACAATGAACAACACACAATCCTTTGTGCCTTGCCATACATCTACCAGCTTTGGAATCGCTACATGGTGACTGCTGTTGCTGATATGACTCACAGAGGTTGTTAAAAGGATGCAACTGAGAAATCACGCTGCAGGTCCATTGATACTTTCTGCAATGGCCAGGTTTCCTTAAACCTGGAGACAGATGGCCAAGCATGTCATCCTATTTTCCACAGTGCATCTAAGAGAAGCCATCCACTTTTGCCCATCTCATGCTTGCATTTGCAGCATCTTCTGGCCATTCAAGCATTGCTTTTGGAAAAGAGGTATTACTCGCCACATGGGACTGTTTTGTCCTTTGTACATGGAATGAACAGCAGTGAGCTCAAAGCTTTTGCATATGGAAAAGGCCTTCTTCAAAACGCTCATCCTGCTTATTCTGAAGCCACAGTCCTCTAGAACTCTGATTTCTCTGTCCAACATCACTCGCTGCTTCTAGTCTGACCCTATTCTGATCCTTTGGGCTAACAGGGAACAAATCAGGATGAAGTGGTATGTGTAGCAGTCACCAAGACTCTAGAGCCTGTTGTGAAAACTATCCTGAAGCGATGGTAATTATTTCCTCTCTCAATCTATCTTTGAACCATGTGACTTTATGATGTGGGGCAATCCGTGGCATCCACAATCTTTTGAAGGAGCTTACATCAAAGGAGGCTGGAGTTAGGAGTTATTGATAAGTATTGCACTCACATCATAAAGGCTTTTGCTAATTACAGAGACTGTTTTGCAGATATTGTAACTGGCTGTGGTAGTCACTCATATGAGAAAATTACCTACTTAAGTACAAACAGATTGAAACCTAGTTTTCATCAACGCAAAACTATTTTCAGAAAAGCTTAATTAACCTCTGGGTCTGTATCGTGAACAGTGCTTCTTATGCCATGCATCTCTGCCCAGAAGACTGGGTCTCATACAGTATATTCAGATGTCCAGTTCCTGTTGTGGTTTATGAACATCTGAAAGCAAGACGGAGGTCACCAGTAACAAACTGGGTATGAACCACCAGAATACGAGGCCCGTTGTTGTACCTTACGGCACCATGCTCAACCATGAACAAGAAACTGGATATAATAGGAGGATTCCTTCAGAGTAATCACTTAACAGGTAGTAAACACGACTTAAGGCAAGGCAAGTTTCAAAACTCTTTGCAAGTCTTTCGTGTTAATACAGATTCCACCCTCCGTCAGTACTGCCACAAACACACACTTACCATCTTTGCCTGTTCCGATAGGCACTCTCCTAGTTGTCCAGCCCCAACAACTACCTCTTGGCAGAGAAGCCTGATCCTTTCTGCATCCTGTCTTTGGGCCCCCAACAACATGAGAACTAACTCCTGAGGATGGGCCAGCCATCTTGCTAGGGAATCAGGTATATTTACCGGAAGACTTCTACTGAACCTCTAAGTCGTTACATTTTTCCTCTACTATGACAATGTATTTTTGAGGAAGATCCTTGACAGAGTTATTGCACCAGTGGTATCCTTCCCAAATGTACAAACAGTCTGGAGATGCTTGGTTGGGCTACTTCCTTGGCAGACTATGTCCTAAAGTTTGGCAAGATCTCTAAACAAGACGGCACACCAGCTACTGGCAAGTGGCTAAAAGCTAGGGGGCACGTCAGGACACCTCAGTCAATCAAACTTGGCAGATCTGCAGCCACAGGTAACACAGAGGGTTTTAATGAATACAGAAAACAGCAGTAGAGAGGAGACAATCCCCCCCACCCCCCCTCCTTGAACATGCTATGATTAGTTTGCCGTTGCAGCTCTCCAAACATATCGTAACACACAGCGATTACCCGACTGACAACCTTTTGCTCCCCGAAATATCCCTGAAGTATCTCCCTGAAGGTAGTCCGATGCCTTTGAGATGACTGGCAGCACACTGGCCAACCGTGCCATGCTTTGCACCAGTCTGTTCTCTAAGTACACTCAGAATCAGGGACGTACGCAACCAAGGATTTTGTCCTTTTGAAAACCACCTGGAAGATCTAGAGCTACCTGTACTTGCTGTTGCACAAGTTTGCCCACACCTCCTGTCTGAAGCAGGTCTGCATTCCGTGTGCAGTGAACATTTTGAACAGAGGTATTAAAACCCCAGGTGTGTTCCAGACAATGAAAAAGATCACTGCTTGGACTTAGCAGATGCCCTGCAAGTGTCTCTGTGCATGTCAACATAGTCATCTGGTCCCAGTGTCTCAGCCCAAGAGGGATCCCCCCGCAAACATCTTTTGCTCAGATGCTATCTGTTCGGTCACCTTGCCAGGCTTGGATCAGATCCTGCCTTGGAAGTGGGCTCCCCTGCAATAGTGGATACTGTTAAGACTGCAGTAACAATTCAGGCGGGTGTTTTGATGATGAAAACACAGAAAAACCTCTTGGGAAGGTGAAGGCAGGCAGTTCTAATCTACTTGAGCAATTCTACTAAGAGTTTTTCCTGGGAATGCACAAGGGGTTGACATTCAAGAGATATGAAGCACCATTTTCAATCTGCCCCCTGATGTTTTGGTTGTATGCACTGTGACTTGCAATAGCCCAGGCTACCATATTTTTGTTGTAAGTAGTAAATAACCATCAGTTTTAATACCTATCATGGCAGTAATCACATGTCCCTGTCCTGTGTGTTGCCACAACATTCTCTTCTTAGTACAAGCCAAGACAGATTCCTAGCAAACACACAGCAAAGTGTAACATTTGACAATTTATTGCTAGATTCGTCTGCTTGAAAGGAGAATTATTAAAAATACAATTTGCTTTGGAAAACAAAATTGAAGAAACTTTTAAAGTTTAAAGGGAACTGTAACTATAAACTAGTTTCCCGTTTTGAGTTTTGGTCTCATGAATACTAAAGTATGAAATCAACTGACACTTGAAAATGGAATACAGCATAGCTAGCCTTCCAAAAAAGGCAAACTTCAGAACCTCCTGTGAAGAAGTACATTTTATTTGTCAGCTTGGTTTTCATTGTAACAACTGTAATAATATTCTCAAATAAGGACATTCATTAGATTGTATTGAAGGAAATATATTTCTTTCATCTTTCTTAACATCTTCTCTTGACCACTTTGTCCAGATCCTCATCTGTAACATCTCACACTTCTGGAAAAAATAAAGAAGTATTTCCAGGTAATGCAGAAATCACATACCATCCCTGTCATGTCTTTTACAGAATATTGAAACTCTTGCTTTTAAGCCTTCCACCACATTGGACACCCTAAAGCATACAGAGTAGATGAAGTGGTGGTGGTTTGTGAAGGCAAAGACTTAGCATTCTATGAGTCCTTTCCTCTAAATGTCTCCAAAAACTACACCCTGTGACAATGGTAATTCTCATTCAAATAAAGATATGAAAAGTTTTCTAAAACATGTTTATTAATATGTCTCTTTCAGTTATGGCTTCACTTTTTGATTTCTGACACAATAAAAACATTCATGTAGCACACAACAGAGCACAAATGAAAGTGTTAATAGAGGGCTGTAACTTTTATCCAAGACTGAGTAGAGTCCTTTAGCTTGCTTAAACTCTAGGTATTTATCCTTTCACTGCTGCACATATGACTGCTCAGAAGCACACTCTGATGGTAGCTGACCACTAAAAATCTTTTGTTTAGAGAAAACGGCTGAAGAGATTAACATTCCAAAATAAATTTTATTTCCTCTACTGCAGGAAGCATCACCAGATGTATCCTAGTCCTTTGCTGCAGTAGAGTTTTAACCTGAAAATATAATGCTTCTGAGGACAAATTACTAATATTAATTATGCTTTGATTAGTCTACAAATTACCTGATTTTTTTCTGTAATATCTTCAAGTTAGAAATTTTCCATAGCTCATGTATCACAAGGCGCAACAAAACAGAGTTACAATATAAAAGAAGGTATATTTCTAATTTTACAGTGCTGTATGGAAGCTGTTGAGTATTACCTCTGAAGTCCTAAAAAGCTAACCTGGTAACAAGTAAGTTTTTCAGTATGCAAGCTGAAACCTTGGTCTCTGAGTTGTGACAACAACTGAGCAGAGGTTTCACCACACAGTGGATTAAAAACACAAACAAACAAAAAACCACCCACAAAAACAAAACCAAAAAATCTGTATCTGACAAAAAGAAACCACTCTCTTCCCAAACCTTCTATTTCTGTGAGATGCACGATACTCACTTACTAGCATGGAAAATAAAAGAATTAAAGCTACACTTGAAGATCTAGGATCTCTGGGCAATGCAAACTGTTTATTTATGCCTTAAGACATAGACTTTACAAACTTGGTCAGTGCTACGGGCTACAAACCTAACACCCCGATGATGAAGTACTACAGTAGTAAGCCAATGCTTTTGTATAATAAGTGATGGCAAGTTAAGCATCTTTCTCTGGAAGAGAAACAGGGAAGCCAAGTGCAATACAGCACAGCCAGCAGAAAATACCTGTAAAATAGAAGTACAAAACTTCTGGAAACAGGATTTGTACTGATATTGTAACAGCGATGAAATATATTTATGTATGTATTTTACTACGATTTCACCTGCCTGAAGCTGCAAGAGACAAAACAATCCAAGAAATTCATACAGCCTAGCTAAATCAAACAGCAGGACAGAGAGAGCTGGAATGAAAAAGAAAGACAGCACTTTAAATAATCAGGAAAAAGAAACGTATCTAAATAGGAAAGACGTTAACACCTTCCTAAGAAGAACATGACACCTAACAGAGTCCAATATAGAGAATCGATGCTTTTTTGACACAATACTGCACTGTGACTCCAAAAGGAATAACAAGTCCACAGGAAACAAAAGTGTGCTATGATTATAAACTACAAACATTGGATTTTGGATGAATACAAATCTTTGTTAATAAGGATAGTTAAAGAGAGAGGTAGCAGAAATGCTGATGATCCTTCTGGAGACATTAGATCACCTCAAAGTCAGTATTGCTACTACATTTCTTTGGGAAGTGCTATTAAGTGCTGTACAGGGGCTATTCATACCAAATCACTTCAGGACCAGCAAGTGACTCCAGGATATTCTCCAACAGACAGCACAGTTTTGATACTTCTAATAAAGACAGATTGGTACCTGCTGGTTCACACTGCAGCTGTGAATAAGAGACATTTTGCAGGCTGCTGATATACAGATTCGATGGCAAATACCACACTGCGGCACAGTATCTGGAAGCAGTTGCTCTGAAGTCTGTTGACTCAAAGAACAGTAGCAGAATTAATGAAGTTTTAGGCTACCCAAAGATACTTACAAACCCACTAACTATATTTAATTGCATCAGATGAAAGCGTTGGGTGTCACTCTAAAGATCAAAACCTAGAATTTAAGATCTTCAAATAAATAGGCTGGTGGGTTGTTTTCATCAGACACTGAAGAATGTAATCAACCATTTCATAAAAGTAGATCAAAGCTATTGGATCAGTTGTTACCATACTATTTTTGGGACTGACTATTGATGATAGCCAATCAAGAACACAGCCATCATAAAGTGATTTACTCATTTTAACTGTGTAAGTTTTTGAGAATTTAAGACCCAGAAAAAGGATGCAAAGTATTTCTGTGTTAATGAGACACTTCTGGGTGAGACTTCCTGTTAAAAAATGACTGCAATTTTGAAAAAAAAAAAAAAAAAAAATCTTATAATACCAGGTCAGAGAATAAATGGATAAAATGTTAAAACAGGGGACAATAAAAACATTGCAAAGCTAGAGAAATCAAATAGTAATAGTAAAAACCAGGAAGTGTTACCTATTTTCTTAATATGTCTACCTGCACAGAGCTGTGTTTGATCTTTTTTCTGTGTAGTAGTGAGCTATTAGTGGTTTGCTACCTGCAGTGATCCCATCAAACAAAGAGTGGCAAGACCCAAAGACAGCATCTTGCGAGTAAACAGTTTTCTCCAGTGTCACTGACTCAGAAGAATGTGGGTTACCTGGGGCAGCTGCCACATTCCAGTGGCTGACAGACTGCATCCCTCAGCTTTATAGGGAGGAAATGGGTGGTGGTCATGCGTGCATCACAGATCATCATAAATGTATAGCTGATTCAGTCATCTCATGAAGGCCTAGAAAGTGCACTGGATCCGCCCAGGAAGTGTTTGTACCTCCTGTAGGCACACGTTAACTACAAAGTATCTACCAGACGGATCAGTTAAAGCTTATGGTCTATTGATAAGAGAGAAATTCTGGATTAGAGAAAGAGCATGCCCTGTTATGGTGGCTGAATATAAAGAACACTATTAATAATCTCCCAAGATGACAACTCATCTTACACCTTTCCTTTTGTCAGTGGAACATCACACTGGGAATTCAAATATAAAATATTCAAATTTAAAATTATTTTTTATCCATGACAAAGATGCCTTTGCCACTAAATCCATCTACTAGCCAAGCTGGTAACGGCAAAAGATTTTACAAGACGGAGAAAATCCAAAAATGGGCAAAAGCTTACTGGGCATCTCTGTCTTTGAGGGAAGTTTATGGCATGTAGTTAGGAAGTGGCAGGCTGACAGATGCTAGATATGAGAAGGAATGACTTCACAACATAGGTGTAACAATCTGGGATCAAGTGGTCTCAGAGAACAGAAGAGCTGGTGAACTTCATTCTCTTCTTCAGAGAGCCAAGATGGCACTGTTACCCACTAAAACTTAAGACCAGTAAAGACATGTTACAACAAATTACAGTCTCCAAAACCATCTTCAAGCTGTCTGTTTACAATAATTTCTGAATTTTTCCATTAGCCTCTGCAACATTTTATTTCCTGTACAGTATAAAACCAAATCAACCCCCTATCAGGCATTCATTTCTGTCATTTCAATTTTATGTTTCAGTGGCTGAAGACTGTGCACCTCTGAGCCACATTTAGGACATGTAAAATACATATCAAACAAATAATTACTTTTAATACAGTAGTAACAAAACACATGCGAACAGCCTATGGTATGAGGCATGGTAGGCCATTCCCCACATAGTGAACATTCCTTACAGTGAGCTGCTAATGTGTTTTCACTGTTGGAAAGACCAGTGATAGGCAAACACCAAGAAGAAATTTTAAGTTTTAGTTTCTGTATGTTAATGAGTGGTAGCAGATAGATCAGAAATTCAGCAAAGCCATGCCATAAGAGCTCCCTGTTCATGTATTCAAATCCTACCTGACGAACACTTTGTGGCTTGCAAAAGACTGACCTAATTCCTAAAATACGTTCTGTAAGCGTTGCAAACGTTCCTTTCTGGAGAAAAATCAGAAAATTTACAAGTCCACAAAGTTTAAGAAGTCCAGCTCCAAAGTTAATATAACGCTTAATTTTGCGGAAAGATTGCAGCCGACGACTGCTAAATAGATCATAACATCTTTCTTCCAACCACCTTCCACCAACAGTGAAAACGAGATACCATAACTTCTGGTGTTTGCTCAGAGGTTGGTATTTCTCTGTCTGAGACAAGTTATTCTTGTATTGAATATTGAGAATAGCCTGTCCCACAGTTGCATTCTTGGAATAGATAGTGAATCTCCACAATATAAGCCATAAAAATGCTTTTACTTCTGGTTCAAAATGAGCCAACACCCCTGGTTTAAATCCATGAAAACAGCTGGTAAACTGGGACCACACAAGTTGTTCCAGGGCTTTGTTTAGTTCAAGAGCATCAAGTTGACTTATTCTGAGCACAGGATTCACACTCTCTTCATTTCCAGTGCTGGAGGCCATTTCTTCCCAAGAAAACTTTCTAGGAATAAACACACAAAAAAAAATTTAGTACAATGGAGCATTTCCTAATTTTATTCTTATTAAAGATAACAATGTTGTAGTATACCAGCAACAAACATGAAATAACAGAAAAGATTCTTCAGAAAGCTATATTAATATGCTATTAATATGCTACAAGTCCTTTCAGGAAGCTTTACATTAACAATATAAAATTTTATCTCAAAACAAGTTACATTGGACTATTTTTCACAAACAGTAACATTTGCATTTGGGTATAGCGAAGTTTTTACCACCTTCCACTTATTAAGAAACTCCACAGACTTAATATTTCACTGTAAAATTAAAAAAAAAATGCTGGGCATAGCTAATATTCAATTGGACCTTAAATCAGAAGATCAGAAACAAGAATTTTAAAACTGTATGATGTTTTATGGACATATAGGGAAAATGAACACACTAAAATCTAGAAGAGGACAGTGGGGTGGATACTTCAGTAGCTGCAGCTGAAAGTAAAATCTTAGAAATAGTAACAAATTTAAGGATTACATACAGAAAGATATGGATGAAAACTAAGGTGGGAATGATAAAACTTGCTAAATAAAGGCAGTGATTTGTTTAGAGAAGAATCATTACGTGAGATTAAAGAAATCAGCATTCCAACATAAATTATCATACAGTACATCACTGAAGCCTGCATATATTTTCCAGAGTCTTTTGACAGGTGCGAGATTGTGCTACTTGTCATAGAATATTTCCTGGCAAGATGATTAATGTATACTAGCAACTTCAACAAATGTATACTCTTCTTGTTCAAGCATTACAGAGAAAAATATAAATATTTTGTAAAATTGTTTGGTTTAAATGTTATTGCAGCTGGAATTCTATGACTAAGAAAATAAATGCAATAAATTGCAAAAGCAAAAGATGGATAATGCCTCAGTATGGCAAAACTGTGGGATAACAGATTTTTTGTTCCTTTTGACAACATAAAAAACCCAAAGTGATTTAGGAGAAGTGGTGTATCTCAGTAGTATGCAACATGTATCATTTTCTAAACCAGATTCTTTGCATAACAGACAAGCAAGGGTCAACAGCCTTCTGAAGAAAGTACAGAACAAGGTACTTCAGATGCTTATTTGTAAGAGGAAAACCTGCTATAACAGCAGACTGCTTTGAATAAAAGATGCTGAATAGGATCCTATAAAAGAATGGTTGCTAATGATGCTAAGAATACTTAAAAAAATCCCTCAAACCAGTAACAGTTTGCTGAGAGTGCAGGAAAAGTTTTAAATCCACATATAAAACATTGTATGTTGCATTCCTACTGTTTTCTGTACCTGTAATTGGTCGCGTTTATAAGGAAAATATCATACAAAGCTATCAGGAAATATGATTTTGTTCTTAATGTACACTGTACAACAGTAGTTTCCAATTAACTAAGACTGGCTGTGTGGGTAAGGCATATCATAGTTCCACTCAGTTTCTTTAAACTCCTCCTTTTTCACTAGCAAGCAAAATATGGGTGAAGGTAGCATAAGGCCACCTCCTCTGGGCAAACAGCTATGGGGTTCATTGCACCAACCCGCACTGGCCTGACAAGCCAGTATACAAGGGTACACAAAAGCAGTATACCCAAGCCTGTCTCGCTCCTGTTCTGTCTTTCGCAAGCACCAAGACACAAGAAATATGGTTGGGAAGCATTACCCAGTATCATCCCAATAACCTACCTCCTACACTTTGTGATCAAAGGATCAATTCAAGTCCTACTGGATCTTGCTGTATCACTTCAAAAACTCCAGCTCCAATGACTATCTGGCTTCCTACCCCTCATCTTCTCATCCCACTACCATTTTAGGAACCACAGCCTTGAGTAACCATCTGCTCTGGAACCTGTCACTCTGGTGTAGTGCTATTCAATCATGATCCCTTAAAGACTAGATTCTTCTTCACTTCTGGTAACACCTCAGTCCTTTCTACCCATTTCACTCCATTTTACTAATTTCAGTTGCCCTCCTACTAGTGTTCCATACAATTCAAAACACACAAAATCTCCTTTCAAATTCCTTAAGTTATCCAAAAGGGACATCGTATCAAATAGCTGCTTTGATCCATTTACTAAGACTATTTTCTGACATCAGTTCAACCATCTTTTCCAGCTGTCTTCCATTATCCCAGGTGCTATGAGAAATTGCTGTTGTAGATTTCTCATAAAAAAGGGAGGCTAAATCTGTGCAGATTTTTTTTTTTTTTTAATAGCCAGATTAAAGAAACCTCAGGAAGTGAAAAATAGGTCATCAGGAAACTTCTGAAGTCTAGGGAAAATGTGTCAAATACACAGGATTATGATGGCTCCTGAAATACACAAGAAAACCCATGGATGGCCATAGGCTCGGGGCTGTATGACTGCAGTGCTGCTTGGCACGTAAAAGGACTTGGGGACGCTGGTAGGCAGCAAGCTGAACACAAGTCACAGTGCATCCTTGAGGTAAGAATGCCTACAGGAGTGCATTAGCATGTGCATAGGTAGCAGCCTGAAGGATGTGCTTATTCCCCTCTACTTGGCATTGGTGAGTCTACACCTGGAATACTGTGCCCATTTTGTCTCTTTGCCATCAACAGTAAGAAAGAAATGTCAACAAACTGAAAAGAGTACAGCCACCAACATCAGCAGGGAGCCCCAACACCTGATCTGTGAAGAGAGCTTGAAGGAACCCAGATTGTTCAATCTCAAGATAAGGCAGCTAAGAAGTAACCTACTAGTAATCTGCCAATAAACAAAGGGTACAGAGAAAAGGAAGGCAAACCTTTCTGTGAAATGCAGCGTAAAAAAGAAAGGCAACTGGTTCTAAGTTGGTAAATGAAAAATTTCAGTTGGACAGAAGGAAACTGGAACAGTTTGTCTAGAGTGACTGAAATCTCCATCCTGGAGATTCTTAAAACTTGACCAAATGATGCCCTAAGCTACCTGTTCAAGCACTGAATTTATCCCCAACTATCAGAGGAGGATGGACTAGATACCGTAAAGGTCTTCCAAACTTGGAGCTTGATCTTGCCAAAAATTTGTGCATGCCTCACTGCAGAATCTAATTGACTTGTGACAATACGTATTTTTGACATGTCCACAGACCTTTATAGAACTTTATTTGAAGGAAATAACTTCAGTGAACCCATCACTGTGGGTCAGAACTTTGTATACAGAAAATGGGAACCACTTTCAAACTAAGGAGTCCAACCACTGTGTGTTAACCTTTGAAATTTTGCAAAATCCAACAAGTCTGCTTTTTAAAAAAAATGAGAATCAACACTACATATACTGTTCTAACTGTGACATACTAATGTTTCTTCCTGAATTACTAACTAGCAGTTTGATTTAACTTTGAAGTCACTCTTATACCAGCTGTCTGGAAAAGGAAGAATATCAGACAAAAACCATAAGCAATTAATAATAAAGATGTATTCCATTAAAATCTGCTAAATTATGCTTGCAACATTCCTATGTAAGCAAAGCTTTCTTTTCGATGAACAATTAGGTAAGTATTCTCGATTTAAGCAATAAAACTGGACACTGTTCTGAAGTTCTCTTGCCAAGATCACTGAGTTTGCCATAGGCCATGGCTGATAACTGGACCCTGCAAGTTACTTATAGATTATATCCATATAGCTTTGATATTCATGTGTAAGCACACTTCATTGTGCTTATGGTTACCTCCAGGCTGAAGTGTTCTGCTATACGCTTTGCTTACTTCCACACAGACATAAGGTTTTACTGCAGTTGTAGGGTAGATACTTATTGCCCACAGACAAACATTAAAAGGGAAAATTTGAAATCTGTATTTTCTGATGAAAAGTGTCTGCAAATGTCCTAATGATCTGGATAACAGCAATTGCTTCTTTGAGAGAAGAGGCCTAAATTCTAAGCTCTGTTTTGCTATAGTAGGGAACTGTCATTATGTTCTTTATCTGTGGTGTCCATTTTTTCAAGTGATAATAAACAAACACTAATCAAGTTTTCCCTTTTAAAATTATTTCCTCTATACAAAATCCCTTCAGAAATCCATTAGATTTTTCAGTCTGTACTGTTTTCACAGTGGTCCTAGAGTAGGAATAAATGAGAAATATTCTAGTTTAAAACTAGGTACTAAAAATAGCCTGTAAGTGTCAATGCATTTCCCTGGTACTTTCTAATGTTATTTTTGAATTATATATTCTGCTGAGCTACACAGACTATAAAAGAGAATGTTCTTTTTCCTCCATGTTTCTGCATTAAATTCTATTTGTCATGTCCTCACTTTTAAACTCTCTCATTTGGTCCATTTTAAATTATTTAAAACTTAAGGACTCTGAATTGTAGACCCACTAATGAAAGAGACAAGTATCAATGGTTAGTTAAGGATGTCATCAGGCTTAGCTTATATGATGAGAACTGAAATGTCAAAAATCAGGTGAAGACACATAATAGAATCATAGAATCATAG
>NW_010249475.1:0-3597 GCF_000690775.1 Eurypyga helias
GCAGCTTCTCACAGAAGTCACCCTGTTGTCAAACCCTGGCTACCATAGTCTTGCCATGTAAAAACAAAATGGTTACATAATTCTATTCCTGCCTTTTCACCTAATAAACAGGATAATTTTGTCTTCCTGGTACGTTTATCTGGTATTCTTACCATAGAAGTTTAACGAAATAGAAGTTGACCTCGATAACTTTTTCTTACATTAAAAAGAATGAAAATAAATTACTTTCTCAGATATGGAAGATATCTGTACAAATTTAACATTTTTTAAAAGATCTATGTTTTGATTCTTCCAACTCTTTTACAAGTAAGAGCAAGAGAAATTAAAACAAGTAGAAAGTAGAAGCATTCATAGATTATGTTGTTTAGTTGTTCTTTTTCCCACCATAAAATGTATGCAAAGGTTTTATGTTACCAAGAATTAACTTGAAAGAAGACCTATGTGAAATCTATCCAATTAAAGCTTTTCTTTCCTATATCATAGTAAAAATGATCCTTTTGACTTTGAAGCATACTTTTCAAGTATAGGTTTTAAAATAATTTTATTATTTACTACTATTACAAATAATTTGCTTTAAAAGCTGATTACTCTTAGATATCCAGAGAAGACTGGGGAGAGGGAGAAGCAATTCACATCCTTTTTGGTATTAGCGTGTTCAGCGAGATAATGGAAGAGCTTATACTAATGGTATACTATAAATTAGTACATCCGCAATAGAAGATCTGATTTCCCTTTTTAATCTCTTGGGAGCTGTTCTATAAATGTATTACTATCTTAGGTGCTAGTAAGTTCAATGAGGTACACTATAGGACTCATGCTCCAGTAAACTGATGAAAGATGTTAAATGCAATAACAGCATTGAAGTTACATCTGGTGACAGTATGAATAAAAGTCTTTCAGTATTCGCTTGTAACCTGCTCTGGAGTTTGTAACTCAGCTGTGAAATGTGCACTGGATTAAAGAAACTGCTACACAAGTATGCAGAAAAAAATGTTTTCTTGGGTTTATTGGAACTACCTTAACAGACTTTGACATTTAGGTTTGTCAGGGAACAAGAGTGATCTCTTCTGATTCTGGAAGATAAAATTGTTGATCTTATACATGTGTAGGAAATGTGTTTATTCCTCAGATTGGTTACTTCTTGGCAAGTTCTGAGTTAACATGTTTAAATATATGTGTGTGTAGATATATATATGTGTATGTATACAGAAATGTCTCTAATAAACATTATTAATAATCTCTGTCAGAACTATAAAAAGTGTAAACTGTCCAATCTCCACTACAGAAAATAGAAATCTGGCACAATTTATACAATATTGCAACTCTTGTGAAGTGGATGAAATTAAATATAGGCGTCTTAACATGAGAGTTAGTCTTTTAAAGTCTTGATAATTATTTATAGTGATATCTGTGCATTAACTTTTTGAGAGCAAAAATATGGGACTGCAAATATGTGGAGGTCTAATTCTCTTGATATTCCATAATGAATAGGAAAGAAATACAGCTGAGGTTAACAGAGTTGCCCGTTTATATAAAAACCATTTGAACTGAGATAAAACACTTAATTGGACTTATTAAGGAGACCTTTATTACCATTCATTCCTCTGCTGTGTCAGTGAAAAGAAACTCAGTATGTTCAAATTGCAGGCAAGCAAGAATCGCGGAATACTCCCACACAAACCCTTGTGTTGTCACACCTGAAAAGGAAAACTTTCCTGTACGTACAAGAAGCCCTCAGATGGAAGCTGATCAGAATTGTTCTAATTTCCAGTTCAGGTGGGAACCTGGAAAATATATGTTCCCAGGAAAGAAAATATTTTGACTCTGTCAGACGTATGAGTGTTAGTTGTTAGAATAGTCTTTTGGAAATAGGTGCTCCTGTCCCCATTCCGTATATGCTGATATATCTTTAATATCACGTGGGTGGCAGACCACACCATTGTGCTGTTGAAGATAACTCCTGATGCAATGAACTTGCATTGTACTAGGGATGTCTTGATATGGAAAATACACTTGACTTGAAGTTTTCTTCTAGATAATGGATTTCTTTTTATATTTAGGGAAGGTATAAGTAAATATTTAATAGTTTCTTATTACTAAAATGGAAAAATAAACTTTCTGAAGAGAAAGAGACTTTTATTACCAACATACTTTCTTTTTTTGCTTCATATATTATTGCATATATATTCTATACTTCTGAAACTGTCCATTCTACAATTGTTTAATTTTGCTTGATTTTTCCTAGATTATTTTTTTTAATTTTAAATTTTATCATCAGTAGTGTTTGACTGCTACAAAGAAATTAATCCTGTTTTCACCAAAACCTCCAAGTTCTGAAAACTAAAACAGTTGATGCCAATTCCTTCAAAATTTTCAATTTTACATGTTACATATATAATTGTTTATTAAATTTTGAAATGTTTGGCATTTTTACCTACATGATTCTATACTTTGAAGAAGATAGATATGGTCTCATTTGAAATAGAATCATAGAGTAAGTCAAGCCAAGGAAGCACAACTTAATTTAATTACATAGATGTTATTTTTCTCATATGATAACTGGAAATCTTTTCAGGATTAATGTGGCAGTTACAGAGTTCAGTAACAGTACAATTCCAATTATATTCCTTCCTGCTAACACAGCATTCTTATGGTGGAAAATAAAACCCAGTACACCTTCTCTACTCTTTTATGGTTTTATTACTTTGCATCCAAAAGTTGTGACTTTGGAGATCAAGACTCTGATATACTCATTTTAAGGAAATAATGAGACCATTTAAATATTTAAAATAATATTAGAAGTTAACAGAAGATAGAGTCATCTCAAGCTGTACTTTTAACACTTACATGATTGTGTCCACTCCATTCACTCTGAAAGAATGAATTAATTGCCAGTAAACTTTATGAGTCAGTGGTCCCATACTTTGTTAGGTCTGTCATTCTCAGATTTCATTTGGATGAAATACCAAGTTTGTCTATAGCTCTTCACTGAGAATGTGATGAGGCCTTGGAACAGGTTGCCCAGAGAAGTTCTGGATGCCCCATCCCTGGATGCCTTCAAGGCCAGGCTGAATGAGGCTTTGAGCAACCTGGTCTAGTGGAAGGTGTCCCTGCCCATGGCAGGGGGGTTGGAACTAGATGATCTTTAAGGTCCCTTCCAACCTAAACCATTCTATGATCCAGTGATTCTGTGATTTAATCTCAAGGTTCTTGACCTGCACAGGATACTTTCACATGGATGTCTTGGTTTAGAGGGGAACAATATTAAACTCATATTAGCTAATATCAGAGCTTCATAGAATCAGACATAATCTCATTATACCAGGAGGAGGTAACAAATCAGTAAACCAGACTCGTGGTTCAGATCCTCTGATGGGTATTTATGGTAATCTCACTGACAAAATATGATGCTTCTGTTTGTAAATAACAACTCTAATGACAGAACTATTTGTTGAATGATCAAACTGAACATCTATTTTATATTTCAAACCACCGTCTGAACATTTCCAACTGTTCTTAGCACTTGTTCCAAGATAATTGAACAAATTAAATATTGTTCACATATTTATTTGCTAATATAAATGGAATATCTATCTA
>NW_010249476.1:0-18753 GCF_000690775.1 Eurypyga helias
TCCTGGCTGAATCCAGCACAGATAGAAACTGGGATTTCAGTGGGTTTGAGCAGGTACTGAGCTGTTCTGCAACTTCCATTTGAGTTACATAACCTCGGATGGCCCAGGGAGGACACAGCAGGATCCCTGCACTGAGACATTGATGAATGCCATTATAACCTGCTGCACTTAGCCAAAATGCTCTATTTAAATGTTCTGGGTAACTACTGATAGACTTTTTTTTTTTTTTTTTAACAGTGTAATATATCATTTATATAGCTAAAAAAGAAGAGGCACTATTTTATGTGTGAAATAGTTTCCTTTATTTTAAAATTTGCTACCTACCCCTCTGCACCGTACACAGTTTTCTAGAAAAAGTGCTATTTTATCATGCCTTTTCAATACATATTTTGGCTGTGATCTGCAAGACTTCTGATTTTGTGGAGGTGATAACTTGCTTAGGAACCAGTAGTTTTTAAGAAGCAAGCCGAAATAGTTAAGCTTCATTAAAAAAGTAACTTCAATACAGTGCTTCATATTTTTTAATAAAAACATGCATTGAGAATATTCTTAGCAATTTTACTTGTGAATATTGGATTTGTTTGATGTTCTTTGGTCATAATAGCTGTGTTTTTAATAACAGGTAGATAAATACTTATCGCTTTCAGATTAAGATAATGAGGAAATTAAATTTTCCTCTGTACACATTGTTTTGTATTTTAAAAGACTGCCTCCATAGCTTATAAATATATTTTTTTTTAATTTTTTTTTTTTAAACTTGCTAATTTAATTTCAGTAGAACACACAGGTGAATCTGCTGACATTAATAATCTGTGACATTGGAAGATCCGATATACCACCTCAGAGGCTGGAAAGGCCAAAGCTCAGCAGGGCTTTTTTCTTTCCCAGCTTTAATGGAAAGATGCAATGATGGGCTAGGAGCTGAGACCTTCTTAAGCTCATGCAGGGCAGGAGAGGTCAGCCAGGGTTACAGCCCATTGAAGCCGAACGTGATGTCGCTCATCAGTGACCCAAGTCCCCTTTGGACAGCAATGGCAGACCAAAGCATCTTGATTTTTGTCGGGGAGGAGGCAGGAGGTGCTGTTCCACTCCCTCAGCCATCTCCTACCAAAGTTGCTTTCACAGCCAACTGTTTAGAGTCAGTCAACCAACATTTAGAAAATAGACCTTTAAACCCTTTGTTTGTACTTCCTTCATTATGAAATAATGGAAAATCCAAGGTGTTTTCTTCAGATTTTGAGGATTCTTTGTATACTCTGCCTTCAGTTATGAGAATTGCAGGCATGTAGTTTTGAGAAAGAAATCTTCAGTTGATTTTCATTGTGTTGAGAGAAAAAAAAAATGATGAAGGTCAGGTCTATTTGTAAACTTTATCCATTTCAGCTAGGAAATGAAATAAGTTTTGACAGTGACACTGATATTATTTCTCCTCATCACAGAAGTGTGCGTGGTAATTCATGCTTTATCGCTTGTGATAGTCTTCTCACTGGGTTTTTTTTTATTATTTTTAATGGTTTTGGGGGCTTTATTTTTGTTCAAACATAATTAGCATTACACTGTACAGGGAACACTTGTTTCTTCTTCTGTGCTCTCAGGTTTGATGTCTTGATTGTATTCGTTTGTGATTAGAATCAGTCAAATAAATAAAGGGCAACAACTTCTATCTGAAGTGTCTGCCATGGCAGAGACAGTTTCAAAATTTATCTGGGAACCTGTCTTTCTTACTGAGCTAACACAGCAAAATACAGAACGGGCTTGTGTTTGCCTTGTTTTACGAAGGTGTGCATACATTCAGCAGCTGATTGTATTTCAGGTTCCAAAGCACAGATTGTTGCTTTTCATTTCTCTGACAAATATTGCAGAGCCCCTCAGTTCTTGAAAAGTCTTTCTCATAAAAATCCAGCAGCTCATTTTCAATTAATTTTAAATAAATTAACCATGTCAAAGCAATGGTAATTCTCATGAAAATTTGCTGTGGATCTGCTGAAAGTGGATCTTACTTACATTACTGCAGACCACCACAACCACAGCAGCATAAGTCTCAGAAATCTATCGAGGTAGTTATTTTATGTTACGGTTTTCAGACACCCAAATTATGTCCCAAAATGTGCTTCTCTTGTACTGCTGCAGCAAAAATGACTGATAGCAGCAATGCTCCTTTCTCGCATGGGCTCTCTCCCTGCACCCCAGTCCTTCCCCCAGAATAAAAAGTATGCTTAACAGCAAAACCCACATTTAAATAGGTTGTGTTTGGTGAATGTGGAGATGACTGAATGGAAATTCAGACCTTTCATCATCCACTGGAGGGTAGAGACCAATTCAAAAAATGCTCAAATACCTGGATATTTAGTACTAAAAAGAATATTTTAAATTATGTTTTAGGACTTCGCCCAAAAAGGACTCTGCGCTTGGTGCTATGGACAGGAGAAGAACAAGGAGGAATAGGAGCTCAGCAATACTATCAGTTGCACAAGGTAAATGATGTCTTCAGATTATTTGCTTGGCAGCGTTTTTCTCCCTCGTCTTGTGACTTGCATGTTACTTTTGTCAAAATGTTCAGCTTAATATCTAAGCGAAAATACTGATTCCAGTTCTGCCTGAAAGTACATTTTCTGGTTTTAATCACAAATGTAAACTTAATTTCACATTCAACAGAAAATGATGTGACCACACATATACATGTTCTGCTTGACCTAAGATACTCTCCCACAAAGCTGTTCCGAAACAGGTATTTCATGATGATAGCTGCCATAGCTTTCAAATATAGCTGACTTTCTGAGAATGAATGACAAATGGTCCACAGATGTTGGCAATATAAATAAATTTTGTTTACCTTATATGTTCCTGCTTCATTGCATTTTCTCATAATATTTTAAAATCACAGAATCATAGAATGGGTTGGGTTGGAAGGGACCTTAAAGACCATCTAGTTCCAACCCCCCTGCCATGGGCAAGGACAACCTCCACTAGACCAGCTTGCTCAAAGCCTCATCCAGCCTGGCCTTGAACACTTCCAGGGATGGGGCATCCACAGCTTCTCTGGGCAACCTGTTCCAGTGCTTCACCACCCTCTCCATGAAGAACTTCTTCCTGATATCTAATCTAAATCTCCCCACTTTTGATGTAAATCATAAAATGTAAAACAATGTAAAACATAAAATGATACAGTGAAAATCATTGCTATCTTATCCTAATAGTCTGTAATCTAAAATGCTGTTTGCCAATTATTACTTTATGGGATCTGGAACATTTTAAATGGTTGATTTCTGATGATGCAAGGAACATACAAACTCTGTGAGTGGTTATCAGGATAAAAATATTGTGCATTATCAGATCTCTCTCTTCTGCCAACAACTGCCTTTTCTAAGTGCAGCCTGACATAAAGGGCAGTTGCATAAAACTATTTTGGAGATAAGTCTATGGATTCTCTGTGGGGATTTTTCCCAGAAAAATTACGCTGTACCTATAGAACTAAGCTGAAATGGTTATCTTTTATTCTTTTCCCTAATCTAGTAGTATTACTCTCAGCAGTGGTTAATATATGCAAGGCAGATGAATGCAAACGTGTTTAGGAAGTCAGCAGCTGTACAACTGTATGAAAGCAGACTTACAAGCAATTCCTAAGAGTAAGTTTTTATTGGTAAGCAACCTATCAGGACAAATACATGGAAATTTCACTTCAAATCAAATTTATTATGATAAACAAAGCTAAATCAAATTCCATCTGCAATAGAGTTGTCGGAGACAGCATTACAGTGGTTATGTGTTTTTTTTGATGAACGGTTATTTCCCACTAACTTGTGTAACATTACTAAGAAGTGTATTTTACTACCCATATATAATGTAGTTCCTCCTTATATCTCCGAATTACAGGGATAGCTCAGCTCTCTCATTGGGAAGAAGTTGCCTGAGAGCTTGCTTTCTCAGCTTCAGGGAGCTGACGGTTTGCAGTTAATATGTATTAAGGACTCTGGATTTACCCCTGGTACTCTGGTGTTCAGCAGAATTAAACTAGAATGAAGTGTTCTGGAATACATAGCACAGGAAAGAGATGCTTCTTACATAGAGGAGGGTGTTTTGGAGGAGCTGGAGTGATTCTCTGTGCCTAGTGCACACCGCTCAAGAGAAATGTAGATTTCCATGTAGGAAAATAAGCTCCATCCTATGGTGATGTTGTCAGCAGCATAGGAAATTGTCTCATCTTTTGCCAAAATGTCTACATTTCACTGTTGTCTCTAGGATTTATATACAGATGGAATATTAAAAAGCAGGCTTAAGGATCAAATAGGGAAGTATAAATCAGGCTGGATGTTGTTTGAAAGCTATTTGATTACTTTGCTTTTAAAAAACAGTTGAGACGAAGATGCATCTCAATTTTTGCTCTGCTGATGGCGATTCCATCTGGATGTTGTGCTCTATGAAGAAAGCCCAGTCTAACTTCACAAGACTTTGTAATTTACAAGGAGAATTTAAGCAGAAATGACATCCGTCTGTTGTTTGTTGTTCTTGTTTTCCCCCCTGCCATGTGATCTGGCATAATTATAAATTGATACAACTATAGGACATCACATTACTCATAATAACAAAATAAAGCAGATTAATACTGTACATTAAATTTAGCGTGAAAAATAACTTAACCTTTTAATGATTTACTTGCGCAAATTTCTGGCAATTAAGATAGTATGGCATAAACATTTCTTGCTGATGGTAATGAGTGCAAGTTAACTAAGAGTGGTATTTAAAGATGCCTTGTTAAATGAAAGATAGCCTGTATGACTCATCTACATAGCTGGGCTTATTATGACTTCAGTTCGCTACAAACAAGTAGAAATATGAATGCAGTAATTCAGCACAGACAGACATGGGTTTTCCTTGACATTGTAAATTACCTCTTCATGTCAGTGGAAATGTGGCAAGGGAGAAGAAATGAGGACAATATAGCCCTGGACAAGTACAAATACTCTTATTTTCCTTGCTTGTTTATTTTTTCTTTCAATTCAATTTCAGGCCTTTCTTCTTCATCTGTCATTTTAGGTTGCCACTACTAAGAAGCGGATAAGTTACTGCAGAAATATCTGAGATAGCAGCAGCATAGTGGTTTTACAACAGTGCCAGCAATTAACTCATGTCTGTGCATAATATCATTATTTATATCACTCCAATATTTCTGTAGAGCCCAGTATTATAGTTTCTAGTTATTAGAACTAGCAATATTGTATATTGGCTGTTCAGAGCCTGTAAGAAAATGTAAGAGTTGCCATATTGGGTTGACCAAAAGCTCAGTCTAGTGTTGTCTCCTGTTTCTCATAGCATCCAGTAAATAGGTGCTTAGGAGAGGCATGCTTGCCCGACTGCAGTCAGCATAAGCTCAGACACAAAGATTGCTCATGCAACTGTGCTTTCATTTTACTGTGTTTTTCTGGAGAGCAGCTCATGGTCCCCATCCATCGTTTCCTTTGTATGATTTTTCCAGGAGTTGAAAGCCAATTATCATCCAGCGGCTTCAGTGCCTCCATTAGTGCAGGGGTACCTGCCACCCACCACCGCAGAGCACCTGCTCAGTTTTGACCATGGGGTAGAAGCCTCCCAGGGGGATCACCGGCAGCTTCACTCCCAAAGGAGATACGAGCTGAAGTGCTCATTGCTTTTAACTGTGAGCCAATAATTAGATTTAATCCTGGAAAGAAGCCTTATTTTCCTTTACAATAAAAACCCTTTCTCTTGATGAAAGGTAACAAAATTAAAGGATCTAAAGGTAGATCGGGCTTCATATCTTGGGGTTCAACACTACGTTGGAAATCTTTGCCCAGTGCTTAGTGGGGTGTGACCCAGTTGCTGAATAGGACTCTTACATACAGACAGTACAATAAATAGCTTCAAAAATGGGAAACGTTGCAACTGCTGCTTTCCTTTCCAAATTGAATGGAAGAAGCAGGATCAACATGGTTTAATAATTCTGGAGGACCTCATGTTACAGCTACTCAGTACAGATTTTCCTACAACCTGTAACAACAGTACCTGAGTGCCCTCCAGCAGGGTTTTTGTTGTATGTTTACTCTTACGCTGTCTTCATAAGGGGAAAAAGAAGTGTGTGTTATGAACCGTCTGTCCTCCTTTCGTTGCTTCGGACTGGTTTCTGTGAAGGATCTGTGTGCCATGAAGACAAGGTTACAGTTATCTACCCAGCTGAATTAAGGGTCTCCGAATGGCTGATATTATTTCTTTTGGAATAGAAGTATTGCATACAGTCTCCTGGGAAAGCAAATACATTTTGTAATTAGAAGACTAAGAGATCCTAGTCCACATTCAAATTGACTTCAGTAACTCTGTTGTGATCATTGGAGGCATTAATGCCTTATGAATTTAATCCAACCCACATTAGGGAACTGAATTAAGGGTCTCCGAATGGCTGATATTATTTCTTTTGGAATAGAAGTATTGCATACAGTCTCCTGGGAAAGCAAATACATTTTGTAATTAGAAGACTAAGAGATCCTAGTCCACATTCAAATTGACTTCAGTAACTCTGTTGTGATCATTGGAGGCATTAATGCCTTATGAATTTAATCCAACCCACATTAGGGAAAATGCATGCTTTTTCCTATCTTAATGATGTTTACAGTATTTACCTAAATTTCTGGTGCAAATGCCATACACTAGTTTAACTTTTTAGGAAAGATTTAACTTCACAAAAAATATCAATCGCCAGTGTTTACTGTGGTTTCCTTTTTGTGTTTATTACCAAGAGGATGTGATATTTTGCCCAAACTGCGTCTGCATGAAAACAGGACTTTGTGAAATGCTGGTATCTGCTTGCTAAGTTGAGTACTATTTGTTGATGCTCGTAGGTTTCTACTGTGATTTGCTAATGAGTTGCCTTCTTTCAGAAGCAAATATTAAAAAAAAAAAACAACCAAATCACCACTTTTAGGTGAAATGATTCTTCCCCAGAAAATATTGGCTCTTCAAAATCAGAGTTTTCAGAAAACTCACGTCTTTCAACATCCTGTTTATTTTGCAAGGTACCAACTACTCTGGTGAAACGTGAGACATGGATTTGTGTGGGATTTGAACCAAACACATAAAGAATCTTAATGTGAGTTCTTTTATCACGGCAAAATGTGTTGACCATTTGCCTATTGACTGTACTCAGGAAATACACTCTGAAATCATTAGTTCTGTAAAATTGCTACTTGTTATTTTGACGACTGCTTTCCTGAAGATCCCTTTCACTGGGAAATTAAATAAATTAATAAAAAGAGAAATGTTCAGTTACATAACTACAAAAATTAAATTATTGCACTGTATTCTCCAGAATCACTGTTAACAAACAGAAGTACCCTTGATTGTACTAAACACAGTAAATCTAGCATACAGTTATATGTTACACCACTTCTAGGTCAGTAGGAATTCATAATTCTTAATACTGAGGTGTTACCATTCTAGTGAAAGCTGCAGAGGAAACCAGATTTTACTAAAACACAGAAATTGTAGATTCCTTACCCTGCCTGAAGCAGGGAAGACCCAGCATCAGCCATGGCAGGGGGTCTCCTGGCTGCCTAGTCTTCATTCCATGTGTGCAAATTTCATTCACATCGAGTGTTAGGAGAACTTCTGCCTTTGTACCTTTCCTCCTTTTTCTTTCTCTCACAGAATTAGCAACGTTCCAGAGCTGCTGTCCATCTTCTGAGGTTAGCTGCTCTGCTTTCATACTCCAGGCAGATGCACTCGACCACAGGTCCTTGGTGCTTCAGGCTGTCCTGCTGTAGGAAAGCCAGCCTCCTTCTCTCCAAACTCCCTGCAGCTGTGCAGGACACAGCAAATTGCTGCCTCTTGTTGACTTACGGTGATAAGCTTTCACCTCATTGATTTGTTTTTATTTTAACATTGCACCTCTTACCCAGATGAAAACCTAACACCGTTTTGCATAAAACCAGGAAATATTAACCATGTGTGTGCTGTGAGGGTTTCTTAAGTATTGCCGATTTATTGTCATAAGTCTGTTCCTGAAAGTTACGAAGTACTCGCTTATTGAAAGCAGTAAAAGTTGTATTTGGTTGAAAGATGTAAACCTCATTTTTTAATTCTGGCAGTGTTGCCTAGTTTCAAACAAAATCCTAACACCTTTCAAAAAGGAACAGCAGTGGGACAGTCGTTCAGAGTCATAGACAGTGTTTCGATATCCAAGCATCTGAGCCATAAAATGGCTTAAGTCATGGAACATTTTCCAGGAAGAGCACTTTTCTTTGATATGCCTCTTTATCAAAGAAGAAAACCTCCCAAGACAAGGCTGCAGGTGATCTGATTAATATCTTACATAGCCTGCTGCTGTCTTCAGGGCTGTCTGCTTTTTGTTGTCCCAGAGAACTCACAATACTGAATAGCCATCTCTGTGAGTGCTGGCAAGTGGCTGCAGGGGAAACAGCAGCGGTATTGTACAAGGCAAGACATGCTAGTAATATGTTTTTACCAAGTGAAATGTTAATAAGTACATGGCCAAATCCTGCTCCAGGGCTGTTGAAGTTACTGAGACTTTTGTCATTGGCTTCTCGGAGGTCACAACTCTGTAACTCTGATCTGTGGACTTTTTACGGACTGCTTTCCCATAAAATGTGGCAGAAAAACATGTCATCTTTTAAAAAAAGTATGAGCCTTCTTCATAACTTGTCATCTATCAAAAATTGTACTGATCTTCAACATTGCAGTGGCTTTTATTTTTTTTTAATGATGGGGTAATTTACAAAAATTCGTAACCCACAGTGTCCCTGATCTTTCCTGTCTTCATTCAAAAAGATTGTGAGCGATATGATCACGTTTGTGACTGGTGGTTATTATGCCTCGATGCTGGCACATCTCTGCCTCCTAACAGCTGTTCTGGTGGGGGTTTTTTCTCTAGTTTCCATTTATGCTGGTTTGCTTCATTAAATAATCTTGATTCTAAACAACGCAAGATTACACTACACCATGTTTGTATATTATTAAATAGTTAGAGGATATTATTTATTTTATTTTATTCTTTTCCAGCTGTCACATCCTCTTAGCTGTTCCCGGTGTTTTCTCTTGTCTTTCCTGTAGTCTTAGTTGCCGGCCTAACAAAGCTGGGCGTTGATTTAAACACACTTCTCGTGCTGCAAGTGCGAGGACCATCACTTCACCGTTAAGTTCTGCGACACAGTTGTTGCCGTGCTGTACTTGGATCCCAACTGCTCTGAGTCAAATACTGGCATACAGGAATACAAGTGTTGGTGTTTCCTAAAGTTAAGTGTAAATCAATAACAGGAAGCTGAAAATGCGCTCTCGGATTAACTGATGTCCCTTATTACTGGAAGAAATTAACCGTTAGTCAAGGACAGTGCTTTGCTGTTGCAGACTTCAGTATTTTCCCTGTAAAATGGTGATTTTTCTCAGTGGATTGAAAAAGAAAACCAGTAAATGAGCTATTGGACAAGTAATAACACTCTGTTTTAAATAGCCCCAAATTCCTGAAGGCTTTTAGGACAGCTGTTCTCTCCCTTATCCTTTCAGGTATCTCACTGCTTTAGCCAGGTAAGAGGAATTGCCATCAGTGACACAGTAGATTAGTCATGAGATATTGGAGTCTAGTTTAACATTTGGTAAGAATTAATTGGGATTTTGACTGAATAAGTAGCTACCTGTATGCTTGCAATTGCCAGTGTCTACTCTAGATGGGACATATTTCCTACCGATAGAAGTATGAGTCATGCATATGACAAGGGTTTGTTTTCTTAATTGAAAAGATTTGACTGTAATTTCATGTTTTTGAGTGTTTGCCTTAGAGATGAGAAGCACTTATGTTTTTAGTTTTGCCTAACAGAGATAAGAAAAGATTGTTTATAGAGAAAGCCGGAGTAAAATGAATTAAAATTAAAAAAAGAATTAAAAATAAGAGAAGTATTGTCAAGGATCGTGCCTATTTGCATAATCAGTGAAAATAGCAAGCTATAGAAAGCCACTTTTCCCATCCAGTATATGATAAAGTTTAATTTAAAACATCAGTCAAAGACCTAAGCATGATAAGGTGAAGAGACGTGACTTCTTCTGTGACCAAGTCGTAAGAAGGTAAAGAATAAAAGTCTGTTTTGATGTTCAGAGAATTAGGCAGCAGGTTACACCAACAAGATTTAATCTTCTGGTATGTGCTAAGTGGCACAGTATCAAGATGCAGCAAATGGAATTACTTTCTGGAAAAAAACTGCATGGAGTTTAAAATGCTTAGTTAAATGATACATTAGCATGGGGAAAAATGAAGGAAACAGCTGAGCCTGCAGTTATTTTATAAAGTCTTATTGGTTTGTTGTGGTGTTCACTTGAGTGAGTAAAGGGAGCGATGTATGGTCTCACCCCGCTTTGCTAAGTGGCAGCTATTCCTGCACCACAAAGGTCAAAGGATGATGGAGCATCTTCCCTACAGCATATTTTCCAGCGTGTAATTCTTTCTGTGTAAGTAGAAATGCCAGTATACGTGTACATAAATGAGTATGGTGAAACTGTTCTTTTACGATTGCAGCTTTCAAACTCTTCAGTGAATAGTTTTATAATCAATTTTATCTTCTAGTGGACAAAATAGGGAAAAAGCTTTCTCAAGGACACACGGTACTTCAAGTAGTTGTGACCTGTTTCTTTTTTATCCCCCAGTGAGGCTAGTTTCTCTCACTAATGGCATCCTGGTTTTGTGCCACTACAGCACTATCTCAGAACTGAACAGGTTTCTTACACAGCAAGAATATGGTGTAATGGATTGTGGGTGGTTTGTTTTCTCAGTTTCATATTAAAAACACATGCAAACATTTATATGAGAAAACACAACTGAAGACTGCAGTAATGCTGCTATACTAGCAGTTTATAAAGTTTTGGAATTCAGGAATTCTGTGTAGTGGTAGGTGAGATTTCTTTTTGGTATCCATGCTGTTCCCATGCTTGCTCTTCTCCTCACCACCTCACCTCACCTGTCCTGAACAGTCCCTTCCACTTGCCATATTGCACCTACTCATTGCAGCTTCTCTAAAAATAAGCAAAAGTCCTGCTGCGAAGACTCAGCCAAAGAGGTCGTTTCTGAATGACTTTTTATCATGGGGTTTATGCAAGGGTGCCTGTAATTAAATTAGCTTTCATTGGCAATTCACCAGCACACCAAAATGTGTATTGCCTTCCCTACGTCTTTCTCCCTGGGCTTGTGGTGTAAAGGAGATTTACATTTTGAGACATTTATTCTGTTGTATCTGTGAATTTGGAGCATCATTGGTCCCTTTTACCCTGCAGTATGCTTTTCTTGGCCTGCTTCTCTCCCACTGTCTTCAGAGAGTCCATGAATGACAACTTCATGTTGAGGCTCATGCCCTGTAATACTGCATTTGATGATAAGCCTAGACATCACACGTATCCTAATTCTTTAAATTTAATCTTTTATAAACTGAAGCTTTCTTTCAGTGTATAAAAATAGTGATTGCCAGCTTGTTGACAACATCGGTTATTTTCCCGTTGATTTCCAATAGTTGGATGGGTGGATGGGTTATTTTAAGATATTATGACATTTACAATTACTTCATAATATACAAAGATTTTGTATTAAATTTTTTAACTGCTGGATATATTTCTGATTTAGAAGTGAATATTTCTGCTATGTTAGAACTTGTTTCACTCACAAGATAATTTTTTGGGGGAAAGTAGAGAATAAAACACTGTTCTTGGCAAATCCTGTAAAGAATTTCTTAAAACTTACATGACTATCGCATTCACAGACACCTGTAGTTCATATTTGGTTTTATATCCAGAAAAATATGGAAGAATTCTTTACTGAATTGTAGGCTTAGGTCAGCTGATAACGATATGGATCTGTTATTCACCACTATCACATACATCTTGTAGTGATTTTCTTGTAATAACTCATGACAGCCATAAAATTCTGCAATGAGATCTAGGCATAGGAGTAAAACCTGCAGTGAGTTCTCTTAGTCACCTTGACAATAGTCTGAAGTATAGCTTTTTTTCTGCCTGACCTGGGCATAAACTGTTTTATTTTGGAAAAAAAAGTGGCATATCTCTAAAAAGAGTGAGACCTTCCCTCACATAAAATTCCTAGGCATTTTATTCTAATTAAACCTTTGTGACTGAGTGTTTGTTGTGTATGGGAAGAAAATAAATGGCTCTGGTTGATAATTTTTGTTCTTTTAGCTAAAAAGAATCTTCCAAGTGCACACTAAAAGCTAATGTTGTTATGGCATTTGTACACAAAATCTTAAAATTTCATGTTTCCTCTAAGGACTTACCTTGGAAGCACAAAATTCCCTTAAAACAGACATTATTCCTTCAGGTCAGGAGGAACCTTGGCATTACAGTCTCCTCCAACCCAAGTCAGAGCTGACTACATGGTATATTGAAAATAATGTGTTTCTGGAGAGACAGCAGCTGTTTTGTTGTTGTTTGAATGGGATGTCCTTCACAGTCTAAGCAAGCTTTGAATGCATGTAATTTCAAAGCCAACCAGACTGCATCCCCCTCCCCCCCTGCAACAGAATTTCTGAGGTTCTGGTCTGAGAAGAAAGTAAGAGCTGCAAATGAAAACTCAAATACTGTGGTAATGGCTTACCTTTCTAGGTGGCACTTCAGAAGTCTTAAAGCAAGTAACTGGGGACAGCAGGCCAGCCATGTTGTGGCTCCTACAGAATGTTGATGCCTCAGAACTGAACTTAAACTCTTTCAGTGTTTGCATACAGAAAGATGAGGTCCCTTCATTTATGCTTAGATATATGTGATCACAGGAAGCATTTCTCTTCTGCTTAAACAAATCTGTTATGGTATGCTCGTGCTGACAGCTAGAATCTAGTATATGAGGCGAGTTAAAATAGCAGTCACAAACCAGTATCTCTTTCCTTACATGTCTAGGAAAATATCTCCAATTTTGTTATCGTCATGGAGTCTGATGAGGGCACCTTCAAGCCATCTGGACTGGGTTTTACTGGCAATGCTAAAGCTCGGGCCATTGTGAAAGAGATCATGACTCTGCTGCGGCCCATCAACGTTACGGATGTTTACGACAACGCAGATGGAACAGACATCGATTACTGGATGAGAGATGGGGTGCCCGGTGAGCATGCTTTACAGGTGACACCGCTCCTCTCGTGCAGTGGCACGTCAGATGGGTGCTCTGGTGTTTTGAAAATAGTAAGAAATGCTGTCTCTCAAGGCGCAAAATTTGCCATAGGTAAAATGCAGGAATGTTGAAAGGTGACCAACAGAAATAGGACATAAAGTGCATTGCAGCTGCAGTTTAATAATGGTATAGATTATACGTAGCATAACATGCCTAAAATCTTCTTTTCGGCTTTAAGGATTTATAATAATTAATCCCAGACTGGTGGTTTATAAATAGTAAACTAAGGCAGAGGGGAATTCTCCAATGCAGAACAGATAATTTTATTATTATTATTTTGCCTTTGAAATACAAGGTTATTTTTCCTTGATGTATATGCTGAAGAAACAATGGTTTTGAGACATGACATTTAAAAGGTTTATGGACCATTAAGGTGTGCTAAAGGTGTAAAATTCTGCAAAGTGTAAACTGGTTTAGGGATTTGTTTGGAGTATGGTATCTGGCTCCCAGTGAGGAGCAGCTGGTTGGCAAAGAAGCTTGCAAGCTGTGAGAGAGATCTACTGCTGGCAGATCTCCCCCCGCCCCCTGCAGGAGACCCCACACTAGCAAGGGGGCTTGCAGAGCACAAGAGTCCCAACTAGATGCCAGCCTGGGTGAAGCCTTAGTGAATTTCCATGGTAGTTTCCACACTTGAATAATAGTAGAACGAAAACCGTTTCACAACACTGATATTTAAAAAGTTATGATCAGTTTTAAAATTTTAAGGTTCTTTTTCTCCAGTGTTTTATGACTGAAGTAGGCTGGCACATTTTTCATGCTAGTTTTACTAGTAGCTACTATATGCTTAGAACCTCTTCATATTTGATTAACTGCCTTGTCCTTTTACCTCATCTTGTGGAAGACACAGCGGGTCATGGAATACATGCTTCTTATTTATGGTCAGAACCCTATGGTTCTCACTCATCTGGGGTGTACAAAGTTACCATAGAGTTGACTGCATTGAAAAATGTATGGATATCTGATTTTCCAAGCAAAACCTCTTTGCTGGGCAAGAAGAATGGATACTGTTAACCAGCCAGGGATTCAGCTATTGTGCTGCTTTCTAGGTGAAGTGCAATGTCATACAGCAGTGACACTGGTATGCACTCGGGTTCCTAGGCTCTGTAAGCCTCTGCAAGATGCCTCTGCAGCTTACCTGGGTGTTAGAACCACGTGCTGAGCTGAGAGACTGTAAACAGTGCTGAGGGACTGTCACCGTGCATCATCCTCCACAGCCTGTAAGTGCCCGTGCAAAGGTGTCTGGTCCAGAATTTCAGGCCAACGTGTCTGTGCTGTAGTTGGAATATGAGGACTCACCATACAGCCTGTGTTTAGAAAATGCAGGTGTATCAGAATGTTTTCTGAGGGAATGTGTTGGGAACAGAGTGTGGAGAATATTACGGTCAGTCATCAGGGACTTCCATTGTGCTTCCCCTCTGAGGGTGACAGAGTATGAAAGGAGAGAGAAGAATTTAGCACTCAAATGCCTTGTTTTCAGTTGATAATGTGGGTGGTGCTTGGGATGACAGTGTGTACTGAGCTCTTGTACAGATTTTTCATCAGCTGAGGTGCACCTGGAGCATAAACAGCTACTGCTTGCCATGGTCCCCTTCATTAGTCACCGGGGCTACACGTGTAAAGTATACTCAGCAGGAGCAGAGCAGAAACGGGAGCCCTCTTCCATGGTCGTCCATAATCCTCAGAAAGCATAAACTATGAAAATTATCATAAACTATAAGCTCAACCTTGGGAAAATATATATACACCAGAACCGAGACCTCAGGTTTTAAATAAATCTCATTTGCTTTCCTATTAAGAATTAGACACTTTAATTGATGGTGGATTTTTTTGCCGTCTGAAGCTTTGATTAATTTAGCTTCCCATTAAGCAAATAACAGAGTGTTCCTGCAGCATAAAGGAACAGTGATTCTTTTTTTCCCAATCAAGCCCCGGTGGGAAGGAATTAGCTCCACTAAAAGAATTTCGGCTGCTTTAGATTGTATTTCATACCATACCAGGGAGAAGTCTGAGACATCTTGTAATCTTCACGCCTTGTCTGCAGTATTCTCACTGCTCAAATGAGCCCTTATGGTATATAATAACATTGGAACAAATTGAACACACTGTAACAGCTTTTATAATTTTGTCCAATTTAAACAAGCAGTCAACTGTTGACACTTCGTCAATTTTATTTAAATATTTTCTTGAAAATACACTTGGTGACTTTATTTCTGCAACACTGAGAGAAAACACGGTGTACTGCTCAAACAGTACGTATGGTTTCTGACATACTTTCTCTGGGATTTTTCTCCTTTTCCGTGTTAAATAGATTCTGGGATTCACCTTTTCAGATGCTGTTATCCTGCTCTTTTTGGTCTGAAAGATCTGCAGAGAGCAACAGTATGTGTGTTTTTCAGAGCTGTTCATAGCTGCTCCTGAGACAGAATTGACTCTGGCTCCACACTCTCTGCTGTTTCCAACACTTTTATTTTATTTGGTGTGCAATGAAATGTCATTTTTAATGTTACTTAAACGTATTTGCAGGAAAACAGCAGCGACTATTCTGAGATTTTAGGATGAGAGAGGCCAGGAGAGTGCAGAGTGCCTTGTAAACTGTAGACTGAAGCTTAATTAATACCCCTAAAGCCCAAGCAAGGTGATATGCACCAAACACAGCAGTTCAGTGCTTTGGAACTGCCGAGTACTAGAAATATTTCCACCACTCTCCTTTACACTGGATTATTTTGAGAACAGTTCAGCCCAGCAACGAGGAATGTCTGTAGCTGTGTTTTGTTAGTGATAGCCAGTTTTCAGCTACTGAAAATATTTGTATAACGTTTGTTTTGCTTTTTCATGAGGCATAAATCAGATGAAATGGGGGTTTTGTGGTGTATTTTATGCTGTGGTTTTACAGTTTGAGGTGACCATTCGTCCTAAGACTGCTCCTTTATTAATTATGCAATTATCTTCCTCAGCTTTCTTTTTAAGGGTTCAATTACATATTTATTTTTAGTTAGAGGTACATCTAAACTGTGACATATGAAGCTGTTCCTTTCCAACACTAAGCCCTTATTAAGTTTGGCCAGAATTTGCAAATATAGATCAGGAAATGGGTTGGTTGGATTTATTTGGTTGGTTTCTTTGCATGCTTTTTCACAACAGGCTTCTTCAGTGTCTGAAAGGGTTAAAAAGCCATTAAGCAAGTCCTGCTAGACCAGTGCTCAGTCATTTTTGTTGAAAAAGCAAGGTGTCTGATGATCACAAGAATGCCTCAAACATGATTTAGACCAGTTCCTAAGGTAATAGGGGCTGAGTCAGCCTTCCCTGCAAACCTTCCAAACCTCCTTTTCAACCCGGCAATCTGTCACAAGTGGGGTCCCCCAGGGATAGATATTGGGCCCAACGCTCTTTAATATCTTCATAAGTTATCTGGATGAAGAGATCAAGTCTACCCTGAGGAAGTTTGCTGATGATACCAAACTGGGCGGGGAAGTGGGCACTTTGGAAGGGAGAGCCACCCTGCAGGAAGACCTGGATAGGTTGAAAGAGTGGGCTAACAAGAGACATATGAACTTAAACAAGGACAAATGTGAAGTCTTGTGCCTGGGAAAACATAATCCAGGAATCCAGCACAGCTGGGATTTATCTGGCTGGGGAGCAGCTCTGTTGCAAGGGACCTGGTGGTCCTGGTGGACAAGCCCTATATGAGTGAACAGCATGATGCTGTGGCAAAGAAAGCCAAGGGGACGCTGGGATGCATTAACAAGAGCATCACCAGCAGGGATAAAAAAGTCATTATCCCACTCTACTTAGCACCTTTCAGGCCACACATGGAACATTGTCTTCAGTTTTGGTCCCCACTATCCAAAAAAGCTGTGGGCAGGCTGGAGAGGGTCCAGAGAAGGGCCACAAAGATGATCAAAGGACTGGGAAGCCTGCCACATGAGAACAAGCTGAGCGGGCTGGGTTTGTTCAGACTTGAGAAAAGGAGGCTTAGGGGAGACCTTATCACCATGATCCGGTATTTAAAGGGTGGCTACGAAGAAGATGGAGACTCCATTTTACAAGGAGTCACATGGAAAAGACAAGGGGAATGGATTCAAGTTAGTCCTGGGGAGATTCTGATTAGACATAAGAGGAAAATTTTTCACAATGAGAACAAATAGCTATTGGAATAATCTCCCCAGGGAAGTGATGGTTTCCCCAACACTGGATGCTTTTAAGATTCAGCTGGACGGGGTCCTGGGCCATGTTCTCTAGACCATGCTTTTGCCAAGAAAGGTTGGACCAGATGATCCTTGAGGTCCCTTCCAACCTGTTATTCTATGATTCTTTGATTCTATGAAACTGAGAAGGGGGATTGAAGTGATCATATTTGTATTATGGTATCCAGAGAATATTAGTTCAGCTTTAGGTGTTAGGGGAGAGGAAACTAGGTGCTCTTCTGTTTTTGCAGAGGGAAGGCTGTTGCGACACAGTATTTCCAGGAGAGCTGGTTCAAGGATACTCCTTCCTGTTGGGCTCATCAAGGAGGTTATCTGTTGCTGCAGTGCTTATGATGGGAACACTTATCTGTTGGGGACTGAGCTGTATTTGAGATCGAGCTGACCCAGGACATCAAACAACTCCCAAAAGGCATGTGGCAACTTCTCTATTTAAAATTCAACGAGTGACCGGAAGGTGAAACTCCTTTTCACAATGTCGCTCTGAACCTTGATGGTTGTTCATGTCTCTTTGTCTCCACAGTGACAGTGTCTTGCTTTTTTGTTACATTACACAAGAGGAGGAATTACTCTTCCAGAAACTAATAAGCCAGTAGTTCATCTAACTTTAATGTTTCTTCAGAAATCAAAAATTCATTGCTAAGTCAATCGATGAGTCATTTTCTCAGAGGTGGCAAACAAATAGTCTCATATATCATCTCTCTGATTTTTATATTTTCATAGTGCTTCTTTATTACCTTAATCTAAAATAAGATGTGTTTTGGCCTTAGACACCAGACTTTGACATGCAATATTTCCTGTCTTATTAAGTAAGAAGTCAAATCATGCAGTTCCACCCCTCTTCCAGGGATGCAGCCCCACTGTCCCTTGTTCCCATCATGCCTTGTAGCACCAAACTCCAGCATGAGCCTGCCGGCATGCTTGAGGCACACCTGCTCCTCTGCTTGGTGTCAGCCAGAGGTGCGTTTGAGAAAGTGGTGCAATGAGAAAACTCCCTTACCTGAAGCTGCCAGCCAGGCATGAAGAATTGTGTAAACTCCCTATTTCCCAAATAATAAGTGGGTAAACTCTGTTGTACTGGATTCATTAAACCACGACATCTGTTCGCTCTTGGCTATATCACTGTTTGGAGGTCATACTCCACTGTGATGCATGAAGCGTTGCTCCTCAGTGTACCTGCTTCATACTCTCTGCAGACTTGAGCAGACTCTTTGGATCTGTATTCTAAGCTTCTTTTTATTTCCAAAAGAATAACAACTGTAAGTAAAACCAGATTCACAGTCTAGGACTTCACAGGCCAATGCTGAAAAGCTTTTGGCTTGACTGTGCACAGGTAAGGGACATTTCACTTGATGAAGACCTACCTATAAGATGAGGGAA
>NW_010249476.1:18784-35955 GCF_000690775.1 Eurypyga helias
AAAATAGACATTAGACAACTTTCTCACCTTAATACGTAGCATTTGTATGATTCATGATCTGAGGTGTTCAGCATAGGGTATCATGTGGAGAGCGCCAGTGATTTGACTAAGTGACTAACACAAGTGAAATGTCTCCTGCTTGCTCATGGAGCAAAAAGTTAGACAAAACTCCTAAACACTAGTCAGAAAACTAGCTTTACGCATCGTATTACAAGTACTGAGATAAATGTAGTTACTCCACAGTTGCTACACTTTTGTACTTGCTGAGTTCCCACTGCTCTGCACGTGTGTTGAAGCACACTTCCAACACCAGCAACTATGGGCCTAGTTTATTTTTGAGTGAAAATGAGGGGTAAGGTGCTTATGGTCTACACCCATGTCTTGCCTGAGTCTTGATCTCAGTAAGTCTGAGCTATAACGGCACTGTTGTGTGATAATTAGCAAAATTGTTTTTTCTAGGTCATTCATTTCCTTTTAAATACTTTATCATTCTGAAAGGAAATATGGTGAATGAGTGTGTTCCACTGCAGAAGTCAAATTTTCTGCAACTTGGGAGGTATTAAATTAAACCAGTATGCTAAGAGAACAATTATAATTGCTTGGCACTTAAAGAACCTACTATAAGAGCTACAGCTATTAGAACCATTTAAAATCCTGATTGCAGAAAGAACTATGTGTATTAATCTGTAAAATAATTCATCTATGCTCTAATTTATCATTGTTCCATAAAAATGGGCCTTTGAAATTAGAAATTACTCTAGAGTAATTAAATATATTTAATATGCTGCAACTTTTTATGAAGGTGGATACCTTAAAAGGCTCATAGTTTAACATAATATCTCAGTTATATTAGCCTTTCACATGACCTTTTCTGCTTTTAATAAAGTTAATAAAGTGTTTGAGACTAATCATTTAATGAAAGGACTAGTCTGTAGATTATGGTATGTTTTCATATTAGTTGTGCTATTTGACTCCAGACAAGCTTGGCTGTACTTTACATACAACTCATTCCACTTTTGTTCTGCTTGGGCTGGAGACTTGTTTTGCCATATTGAAGTGTGGGACTACTAATAATTAACAGGAAGCATTGGAATTGCAAATTTGTTTGCTTCATGTAGAGTAGATATAGACCATGCAAATACTCAGCTGGGATAGTGCTGCTGGAGAGAGGGATGGGCAAATGACATGTCTCGCAGGTCAGGATGCCCTGTATCGCTGTCAAGTCAAAAATAATGTGTCATTCATGATTGTAGAAAATATTTGAAAACTGCTCATTCACACTTATTTTCAAAACTGAAGAATACTTCTGAATGAACTTACTGAAGTCTATCTTAACCATGAACTCCCATTGTTCAGTAATGTGCTTTAAGAGTAATTTATTAGAGACTGGTAGTAATACTAAGAGAAATGTTGACACTATCAAGGGTGAATGCTTCAATTGCTGTCAGGTAGTACTTACTGGTTGTACTTCACTCAATATTAGTGACATTTTAGTGAGAGCGAGATCACAGAAGACCTGCAGGAAGACTTGAAAGTCTAGAAATTGTACGTTACAGTGAGGAACGGGAGATGTTAAATCTCCGTTATGCAAAACTATGTTAAGTGATGACTTAACTACAGCACACATATTAGGCTGGGAAGCAGTTTTTCTAATTACAGCACCTTTCTCCCTTGTTTTAAAAAATAGCCTGTTAGCAATTCCGTCTATCTGAGTCTAAACAAATTCGAAGTGGAAGAAAGCAAACACCTTCTAAATAAGGTTAGTGAGCTACAGAAGCACCTTGCTGACTCGGTGAATTCTCCATCATTTTGAACGTGTGAAAGAAGACTTGGGTGTCCTTCAGAAAGTAAAGGGTAATTCAAGCATGAGGAATGGGCTTGATGCGGTAGTTACGAGGTGAGGTTCTTTACCATGTGTTATTCAGAACATGTGATTAGATGGTAATGGATCCTGCTGGCCTTAAATAATCTGTGAATCTGCCAGTAAATTTTAGAAGCATCTTCGATAATGAAATGCCTTCTTCCCCACTTAAGCCTCACCCATTTCAAACAGACTAGCTTTTTGAATATGAAAAGCTCTTGTCTTTGATTTGTATAACATTTAGATAATCCTAATTACCATGAAGAAATAGGACTATTGTTAATTTGCCAATCCCACAGGAAATTTGAATCATGAAACCAAAAATATTTACAAAAGTCTATCATACATTGCTGAGCAGCTTGAATTTATTATTTTGTTTGTAGCTATTCTCTTGTCTTCAGTATCTGTGATGGAGTTTATTTGACAAAGTTTTCTTGGTGGTCACAACCTCAGAATTACAACACATGGGTTCAGCAAACACGTGAATTTATCTTTCGAAAAATGGAGGAAAGGCAGCTTTAAAATAATCTTGTATAAATATTAAAATAAATCAGTTTGAAACAGTGACATTCTGACTGGCTTTTAGAATCCTGGAAGAAGTAAAATTGTTCCAGTGCATTAAACACTGTATAAATACTAAATAAGATCATTAATCTAGTAATGAAAACTTAAATTCAGGTGTTTCAAATAAAACTGTAAGTTCTAACAGTTCCTGCACTTTTTGGCTAGTGGACTTCATTCTCTTAAAGATGTTTTGTCACTGTTCCTTCTGTGGATATCAGTAACGTTGAATTTTTTCCTTATTTTTGGATACTCTACTCTTCCTTATTTTTAGATGCTCTGCTCTTCAGAAAATTACATGAGACTGTTATTAAATAGGTTCCTTCAGTAAGCACACAAAATTCCTAAACATTTTAAAAATCATCAATAAATTTGCTCCTGCTGCTCACCTTGTTCATAGGAGAATATTCTCTGTCTCAGAAAAGAAACACTGAAAATATCTTGAGAACCTCATTTGGATTTGGGGTGTGGTTGTTTTTATTCTGGCTGTGCCTTCTGAGAGGCATATTAATTCTCTATTGTTTGTAGGAGAGCTGAATTCTGTTTCTGTGGGTGGGAATATTCTTTTCATATGGAAGCATTTGCCATTTGTTGATCCTAAAAAAACAAGTGTCCTACATTAACACACAGAACTCAGTGTTAACATGTTAAGTATGCAGTTTGGAAGTACAAGTTAGTTAAGCCTCATTCCTAGAACTGTCCCTGACTTCACTGAAGCTCATTCAAATAATGAAGTAAATAGAGAAAAAAGAAGGGGGTGGGGAGTGGGGGGAACTTATTTTCTTTTCTCTAAGGAAGTTGGAAATGGGAAGTGTTTGCCAATGGAAAAATGTGAAAGTTAAATGTGATTTTCTCCACTTTTTTTTTTTTTTTTAATTTTTACCCTTTTGGAATTTGACTGTATGAAAAATACAACACATTCCTAGTGGGGAAACGTTGGGAGATTTCTCACCAAATGTGTAATGATCCAGAATGGCTGTGGATTTCATTTCTGGAAAACAAACTGTAATGGCATCAGTTTTGAAGACTGAATAAAAAATAAACCCTTCAGTAGCATTCCAGGAAGACCATGCATAAAGTGCTCTTGATGGGAGGGACACAGGTTAAATGGTTTAAGATCTGGCTTGCAGCTCTCCAAGTACTTTCCTATATGAAGTCATATGATGAGTGTTTTTAATAGAATTCTTCAGGGCTTGGTACATCCTCAGCTATTCAGAGTTTCCATTGGTGTTTGGAATCAAGTTTAAAATTGCAACAAAACACAGCTGATGTAATTGCTGTTGGAATGATGAAGAATGATGAGAACAAGCTGATCATCCAGCCAGGGGGATTATGTTAGTGTGAGTCCACTCCATCCCCTTTGTTTGCATCTTTCCTGTACTAGAGTCCCAAAAGAAGATGCAATATTTAGAAAAAGTCACTTCCTTGGACCTGTTGGCCACCCTGTTGCTAATGTATCCCATACATTACCTTCTTTGCCAAAAGGTCTCACTGGTGCCTCATGTCCTTCAGGACTTGCAGGTCCCGTTTGGCAGAGCTGCCACCCTGAGAGTGCACCTCTACCCATGCTGCCTCAGTCAGTTGTCCTGCTCCAGTACTGGACTTAGGTTTTGTCTTTGCTGAATGTTCTGAGGGCTTTGCCAGGCCACTCCTGGAATTTGAGCTCTCTGAACAGCCTTCTAATGTGCACAACTGCTCCTTACACAAATTTAATAAAGACACGGGCTGTCTTCAGCCCACGTGTCTGGGTCATTGACGAAGATTCAAAAGATACTGGTCTGGCATTGACCCCTGAGGGTCACACCACTCATAACCAGACACCAATTACCCCTCAAACTGTTGATGGCTGCCCTTTGAGCCCAGCAGCCTGGTCAGTTTTCCACCACTTTTATTCCACCTCTCCAGTCCATAATTTTGCGGGGGACTGAGGTTAGTTTGTCTGGCTTATAGTTCTCTGGATCTTGCTGACTTTTATTTACAATGGACGTACCGTTTGCCTTTTTACAGTCATTGGGGACTGCCTGTGATGGTCCCAATTGTATGAGGTGGTAGAAGGCAGCCTCTCAGTGGCATTGGCCAACTCCCTCATCCAACGCCATTAACTTGTATTTTTCCTATTTACTTAACCAATCCCTAATTTCATCTTCCTATACCATGGGTGGTACCGGTTCCCCCGTCTCCCCAGCTCTGCTGCCAGGCAGAGGCCTGAGAGTTACTCTGAAGTTTAAACCACAGCAATAACTTTCTGACTATTCTTTTGTTACTCATTACAGCTAAAATAGCAAATAATAGAGCGTTTGCACAGCATTTTTTTCCCAAGTTATCTAAAAGTTTTACATGGAAAGGAGGCTGTACAAACATCTTGACAGACTGTGCAGGGAACATTGGAGGTTTGAACCAAGCATGTTTTTGATACAGGATTAGAAAGCTTTTTAGTGACAGAGCTTTAGGTACCGCTCAGAAAACTCGTCCCTTCCTTAAGCAGCAAACACATCACGCTTTCATTCGCAGGTGACATTTTAGGTGTAAATGTCTGAGGCTTCTGAAGAACGCTTTTGATAGTAGACCTATCTGAACAAATACAAAGCTCACAAATCATTTATAGAGACATCTTCTTCAAAGGAGCAAGTTCAAAACTATTTCAGTGACAGTCTCTCCAGGACATCGTTAACATTTATAAACTCTAGAATGGGAACCCTTCTAACTATTTGTCTTCAAAACCAATTCTACAGATTTGGCATACAATGCTACTGAATTTCTGAAGAGCAGAATTTATTGAGCACCATTTTCTTTCCCAGATATTTCTCTTTCCAATTACATTATTCGTGTTTTCATGCAATAATTCTAGTCAATTCGGCCATGAAACAGACCACAGAAAAACACTTAAGTGTGAAAGAAAATTAATATCTATTTGCATTTTGTAGCAGCAAATCCTCATGGATCATGGGCTGTATAGGAATGCAAGAGAAAGGTATGGGGTTACTGTTCCAGCTCTGACATCAACTGCCATCATCACTCAATGATTTATGCTTCCTCAGTTTCTCTAGTGACAGCAGTTACTTAAGGGGTGCTGAGGAGCTACTTTTTGTCTCTAAGGTGCAATAAAGAGTTAGGACTCTTCAATACCTTTCTAATTAAGTTGGTCCATCTTCTGCTGGAATCATCAGATGTTGCATTTATTTAGCACAAGACCAGCTTTACCTGATCACATGTTGTGGATTCATATGAAGAAAAGAGTAGCACATGTGGAAAGAACGTCCTACAAATGTATTTTAGGGACACATAAACAAATCTGTCTGCAGGGACAAAGCATGCACCTCAACATGAGCAGCAGTTTATTCAAATTCTCCATCCAAAGAGCCAGAAAACCTGATTTAAGAATTATTATCCATCAGGGCCAGTCTGTCCACAGCTCTTGACTGTTGGCAGTGCCCATGACGGAGCGCTGTCTCAATCACCCTGTAGGACTTGGAAAGGCACCAAAGAAAATGGGCACTTTTCCTGTTGCTTAGCTGGCTAAACTGGATTTAAAAACATTTTAGTTCTATTAACTATATTAAACCTGAGCAATGACCTTCTGGGACAGCAGAATTTTTGTAGTGGTTGCTGCTGTTTTTAAAGAAAGCTAAAGTAAAGAAATAGGTGAAAGTAGGGATTTTCAGACTCTGGTCTCCAGACCCCTGAGGGATTGTGGATTACTCCTAAATATGTATAACTTCAACTGCTACTACAAGAGAGCAAGTTTGTTGGCAGTGGCTTGATCATCCATCAGTTGGAATCATCCATGTGTTAGAAAATGTTTAAGGATTTTAATATTGGAAGCAGTTGAAAACCATTATGTGGCATTGTGGAGGGGAAAGAAGTTGAGAAGCTTGATTTCTCCAAGGGTAGATTCTCCGCCTCTATGAGCAGAGATGTGAGGGTTTAGAGCATGTTGCAGTTATCCCAAATTCCCTTGGGATGTGTAATGTACAAACACCTCACTGGCTGGAAGCTACCGGAAGCAACTTAAAAAGTAAATCAGAGATACAAGACAGAAAAACTAAAATGATCTGAGGACAGAGCTTATTGTGAAGAATCCCTAAGTAATGTGGTTTTACCTGAAGAAGGGGTGTCTGGATTGCCTGCCTGCTTTCCCCCCTCCCCAAATCCAAACCCACAGCAACCAGCACACAGTGGAAAGTGCTGGGAGCAGGCTCAGTGCCCAGTTGCCCATCTCTGAGCAGACCAATGTGAAGAAACGAAAACCTAATTTAGCACCAGTAAATCTTCAAAAACTTCATGCCCTCTACTCTGTAAATTGGAAATTTCTAGATGTAGGACTTTTAGCACTATTTTCTACACACCTGCATTGCAGTTCATGTGAAACATTTAGGAGCGGGATGTTTTTCTGATATAAAGTTCTTATTACTAGACTGTTTGTATAGTGCAATGACATTTCTCCAGAAGTTTGGTGTCTAGGTTAATGCTGCATGCAAGGTCCACTTGGACTAGTGATCCTGAATTTCCCTCTGCCTCACCGGCCAAACTTGGCTGTAGGCATGGGTCAAGTCAAGCGCCAGGGAAAGAAGATGCGTGGTCTGTTAAGGAGCTATTTCAGAAATGCATACAAACAGACGAGATTTCAAAGAACCACAGAGCTGGCAAGAAGGTCTCTAGAGAGGCTCCAAACATCCTCCTTTCCAACACGGTCTCGCCAATGCCTGTGTCAGTTCTTTCACGTTTGTTTATGCTGTTCTTGAAGACTTACTATAATGGAAACATAGACGAGCCAGTCTGTCCCAGTGCTATTCTTAGTGCTTAGGGAGGTTAACCTAAGTCTTTCCTGCTACAATTTAAGTGCACTAGCTCTCTTTTCTTTCCATTATGAATGCAGAAACATGGTTACTTCTTTTCTCTTGCAACAGGCTTTTACGTGAAGTTGATTTTTTCCTTTCTTGGTGTAATAGTTTATGTTTGCCCCTACTGATCAACATCCTGGTTTTGTATTTTTTTTTCAAGTTTGTGACCACTGCTTAACAAATTCTCATCTTGCCCTCAGTGTCCCTGCTGCATGTCACTGGTTGTTGTCATCTCTTAGTGTAGGAAGACTCTACTCCATTGTTTTGGTCTATAATGAAAATATCAAATAGCCTGAGACTCCTGGGCTGCATATACATAATTCCATTTTTCTCTCCCCAGGTACACTATCCAATCCATTTGGATCAACCTTGTAATATGCCTAATTTTCTTTGTCTCTTCTGTCAGTCTCAGCAATTAACTCAACTTTAAGCTTTTATCTATGGCCTATGTGATCAGAAAGTTAGTTCAAAGGGAGCCATCATGTGTACTGAGGACAGGGACTAAGGTGCTGGATCATACTATATTCCACTTGCATGTAGTGATCACAGTGTTTTTGTGACTGGCATTAGAAGCATTGATCCTAGATGTATGTCTTGGGGTTTCTTCAAAGAATGCACTGCAGAAGTAGTTTTTGTAGGTAGACTAGCTCCTTAAGTCTTAAGGAAAGAAAGATACTGAGAAACGTTGACTAGTATAAACAATATCTAGTTTGATGAAATCATAACAGAAAATAACAAAATGGTGAGTTCCACTAATAATAAACATTTAGTTAAAAATTTGAGCAATGGTATAAACTAATTTTTTAAGGTTATTATTTCACATATGTCAAGAAAATACGCATGATCATAGTTTTTGGTTCTACTTTTTAATTTCACTCTTTGAGAAAAGTTTACGGTGCCTTTTATTTTCATTTGAGTTGTGAAAAGAAAAAGGCAGAACTGTGGTGTTTGCTGCAAAATAAAAAGCCCAGCTTTTCACAGCCCCTGCCTTTAGTTGTCGGACTATGTTAAGGATTCCATGAAACCGCAGTTCTTTGCATTGTACATTACTGCAGCAAGCTAATATGGGTCACAAATTGTTAGTTTAATCAAAGCAAAGCAATCCTTATAATGTACAAGCTACTCGCTGATTCAGACATGAACCAGGCTAGTTCCAGGTTTCATCAGATTGTCCCATCATGACTTAAGGTGGAAGCCACCAACAAAACTATCATCATCTCTGGAAAGAAAAATGAGAAGTACGAGAGACATGTGAACAGCACAGAACAGATGAATAGTTATCCTCTATAACATTATATTATAGGTAGTGCTCTGTTATATTGTAAAAAATAACAATTCACCTTTTACAATGTAACCAGAGGATCAGAGCATCAATGCTAACCAGAGAACAGTCTTAAGACAAAAGGACAGAGTTCCCTGGATGATGGATAATTGAATGGAGAAATCAGCATTACAAGATGTTTTGGACACCAGGGTCAAACATAAATTTAAGAAGGATGGACTACTGCATGGGAGAAAGGTCTGGCAAAGGCTGCGCAACACAGTGATGTGAATGCAAGTTCCTATTCAGAAAGTCTGTAAGCTGCTGATGCCTGGACAGGTACACTGAAGGAAGAGACCCCGCTTCTCCCATTCTTTCTCACAACTTTGGCTTCTACCAGAGAGAGGGAAGCAGGCTGGCTGAACCTTTGTGGTTTACCCAGTTCAGGTGTTTTTATGTTCTAAGTAGCTGTAGTCTGCATATGGTCTAAATAGTTCTAAATAATCTGGGTAACAAGGCTCACAGTACTCTTTACCGCAGGTGGCCTTTTAGATGCAGGAATGTTCTTCATGTTATTTAAAGGTTTAGATGTAAATCATGATGCAGTCTTTCCTTTGAGCCTTTGTCTCTGTATAACGTAAATCCAAGGCCCTTGTTCTGCAGCTTCCCGCTGCACCACTTGGCCCCAGCTGAAAAGGGGTGTTAACACAGATGGGAAGGAGAAAGGGGAGAGGGAAGGTGAAGAACTGTGTGGAATCTTAGACTTTCAGCATTCTAGGCTAGCTACTCTCAAATGAAAGCATCTTCTGGTAGATTTCCAGATTTAGACCAGAGATAAACAGGAAATATTAATGACACCAATGGTCGTTATTGATTCTTTATGTATTGCTTCTGTTCCATACTTTAAAAATGCTGATGAATCTCCTAGCAGGTGAGATGTTGCAGCATCAGCCCTTCATTTCCAAATTACTGGAGCTCTGAAATAAGCTGAATGGGTTTGCAATTAAAAAAAAAAAAGTTCTTAAGTGTCTTTTCATCTGTATTTCAGAGCAGAATGAAGACCCTGTGTGCTACAGCTGTCCCCAAAAGAAGTCTTTAGAAAAATACTGCTGAAGGTTGGCAGTCTCTTTGCTTGCGCTTGGGCTTTAACCGGTGCGTCTGGCAGACTGACCCAGGCCCTTGCGCTAATAGCCGCCCCTGGGGAAACAGGCAGCAGTCTTGTAGGCTGCAGTTTGTACCAACACGGTTTATACCAGTGTCAAGCAAGCCACAGTACATTCTCATTTCGTTGTCTCTGCTCACAGCCTGTACACAGAAAGCTGCAGAAAGAGATGTCTGCTGATAGCAAAAATCCCTAGTTTTGGCAAAGCCTAGGTTAATTCTTGGGTTAGTTTTTTTTTTCCCCCATGCAAAAGGGCTAGGGAGGATCCTAAGCTGTTTGCACAAAAATGTCACTGCCAGCCTTGAAAATTGTTCTTAGCTCTCCAACCACCTTAACTCTGGAGCTCATAACTGCCAGCAGTGTGAAGGAGATGGGGTCTGACGGGGCAGCTCTCGCTCTCTCGCTGTGCTGGAGTGTGGGAAGCACAGGCTGAACATGTCAGGGCTTGGACGCACCACGGCGGCAACTTGTTTTCTTGGCCTGAACAATTTAGCCTTTCTAACTTCTAGCTAAGAAATAGATTTCATTTTGCAGCTAAAACTAATTGACATGTTTTAGACAACTTAATCTTGAAAACATCCCAAATTATACGCGTCTTTAATTTTAAATCCCTAAGATGTGCTAAATGGGAAGCATTCAGGAAAGTTAATTAGTCTGCCTTTCTCTTCCCTTAGTTCCTAATTACTATGGGTACTTTTCTTGTCCACCAAAACCTGCTGGCTATGTTTTAGGGCAGTTGTTAATGTGTACTCACAATTAAAAGCACATGCAGTGGATGCTGTTGAAGTCTCCAAGTGCTCTGCATTTATTTATTTTCTTTCAGGACGTTTGGAGGAAAGAAGGGACCATCACACAGTATGTCATTTTCTTGCTTTCTTCTTTTCCACGCAGCTTCTCTCTTTCTGCCAGACAAGTTGCTTCCACAAAATCTGTTAAAGGTAAAACAATTTCGAGACATGGTGCAATGCTTTTAAGAATGTTATCTTGGTGTCAGTAAAAACTTTTTCACTTGGTATTCTCAACCTAGGAACAATTGCATTTCACTTTCCCTTGGCCGAAGTAACGACTCAGGTTTCTAATTAGAGATCAAGTGGGAAGGGACTGTGCCTGGTCCTTGGGGCCTGAGCTAACAAAGTGCTACAAGGCACTCCTGTAATAATTTAACAGGCGTGAGAGCTCCTGCCTGCTGAGCCAGCCCTCCTGCCCCTGTGGAAACGGGCAGGATCGCTGCTTTGCCCATGTCTTGTGTCAGTCTTCCACAACCGGTTGTATCTTGGCTTCACCTCCCCCAGCTGTGCGAATCATGGCTTGGGCCTCTCTCTCAGCCCTCCTTATGGGTTACCTGGGCAAAAACATCTGCCTCCCCCTTTTAGGGGTAGAGCATCCTTCTGCGGCAAAAAAATAGGACAGTATTGAATACATGTCCCTGTCATGGGGAGTGTTATTACATGCCTTTTGCTGCTTTTCTCCAGTCATTCTCGTTTCCCTTTTTATTTGAAGTGCATTTTAAATTCATTGAGACAGGAGGAAGTGTGATTGCTTTTTCACTGTTTCAGGAGGAGGATATTTGGCTGCTCCATTCACTAGAAGAGATGACTGTAAAGGCACTCTGGGTGCCTCTTCTAATTCCAAATAAGCCTTGGTCTCTCGATATGCAGCACAAGACAGAATCTAATTATTGAAGTAATTATTATTGCCTCCTCTGCTACACTGTGTTTTTCCAAACCCAGAGCCACCTTTGGAGTCACAGCTGTGGACCCTGCTATCAGCAGTGCGGTGTGATGCCAATCTGTCAGCCTGGGAACGATTTGACTGTACTTACCTGGAATGAGTGACTTATTTAAAATCTCACTTGTCTATTTTTTGACCCTGAAAAGAATATGTGACAGGGGAAAGTTTTCCCTTCTGCACTCAATGCATTCTGATTTCAGTGGCTGCATTTCTGAAAAGATGGTGCTTTTTTTTCACTTCTTCTGAGGAGCCTGATACTAGCTAAGTCTGAGGTTGGGCTACCCAGGACTAATAAGACCTCCTGGGTTTTATTCTGTGTCAGTCCTTGCAGGAGTGGGAAATGGGAACTATTCAACCACTAATCACACAAGACTATTTTGCAATGATGGATCTTAAAGAGAGAAAAATCAACATCCTTTTCTTTACCATCAAATGCCTGTCAGTTTTAAAGTGAAGATGTAAAAGTAAAGTGAGGATGTAAAAGTAAAATAAATATTGGCCAGAGTGTAAATATTTTTCATTCAGATGTTATTTTTAGGTAAGGCGTTTAATTCGAGTTTGGCTGAGTCGTCATTGCAGTCCTTTTAATTCTGCAGGATGCCATTCTATTTAGTAAGTGCACATTTGGCTCCTGAGAAGTTTTAAAATATGTGTGGGGTGGTATACGTGTATGTGTATATGTATGTATATGTATGTGTTTGCTGGGGGAAAAAAGTCTTCAATGTATGTATTTGAAAGGAAGCAATTGTCCTATCGTTTTCTAATGAAACCTGAGTATTTTGAACTTTCTAATGGACCATAATGTCTGTCTAAATTCTCAGACTTCTCTTAATAATGAATGTAGAATAAGAAACATTTTAATTGATTTAAGAAGTATATATTGGAACAGTAATCAAATGAAAGGTGGGTTGGTGAAGATAGAGATCTCAATCCATCTCATCGGGGCTTAATGTCCCAAGTTCCTGTCAAATTGGATTCTGATTATGAAAACTTGCATTTGGGGAGTCTCTTATGAAAGGCAAGTGTATCAATGCAGAGAGTAAGTTTTTTGGAAGAAATTATTAAATTCTAGCTTTTCACCATTAAAATCGTTATGACCATCCAGTAATAATCTTGCATAGGTCACATCACTTGTTCTAGGCTGCTAACAGTTGTCATCACTGGCTCTTTTCCCCTTTGCATTCGGCCATAGGTGGTTGTTTTGCCAGTTGACGGGGTTCACAGAAAGAACACAGACATCAAGTTAAAGTTAAAAAGAGAAACATATTTTACTGTAGTCTAAATCAGCAGACAGCATAAGCAAGGTAACGCACCTCTCATTACTATATAGAGTTAACAATAGTGATTAAGAAAGATACATCACCAATTGCCCTGTTACTTTACCATCATCCAGACCCATACATCAGCTGGGGAGCCCCAGTTGTAGCAAGGGTTTGGAGAACCTGTCCCTGTAATTGGGAAGTCCTACACAGAGTACGGAAACATCTGACGTCCCTCTCCCCATTGGATTTCACCCAAAGCCTGCCCTGGGGCCCAGGGCAAAACCCAAAGGGGTGTCTATATCTGCTTGACTTTGACCACATACTCTCAGACAAGGCTGGACATCTGTCTGCATGACCTTGATGGTCTGCCCTGAAACAGATTTTTCATCCTACTAATGATTATATTTTATCTGAGCTACATCTTTCACTAATGATCATACATATTTCACTAATGATCAGTGGATATTCTCATAGTCATATTTCATACTGATATGATGCTGGTCAGGAGATTCACTCAGAAGTCAACTTTGATTCGAAGCCTATGATTCAGGCCTGCTCGAGGCCTGTAATGCAGGCCTCTGTATCAGTGGTGGTTGCATGTAACACCATTCATAACTTTACAAGAGGGTGTTTGCACTTTTGACTACCTCTAAGTTGAAATGGCTTTGATTTATACAGCTGTGAAGACTGCTCTGAGTTCTAGCATGGTCGCAATATGTCAGAAGGAACACAGTGGGTTTTAAACTAATAGCTGTTTGTTTACTCTGTTTTGTGTAGAGTCTGGTCACTGTTATCAAATTATATGCCTTTGTTACATCATATGTAAAACATTGTGCCGTTTGGAGCTGCTCATGAAATTTCTGCCAAAGCTGCACTGAGCAACACGAGCATATAATTTTAAATGGAGCCTTGGACATTTTTATTCCCATATGGTGAAAAATATGCATTGATTCTTATTTAGTGCAATAATGCGATTGCGGTGGAGATAGTCAGATGGCAATTGGAAGAGCATTTTCAAAGCTATGCTCACAGCTCGGCGTTGGGGGCAGCTGGACTCGCTGCTGCCTTGTTCTGCTTCTGTAAAGTGTCACCCAAGCAGTCTTTGCTTTTTTTTTTTTTCTTTAAATGGGGCCTTACCCATATAGATTTAATTTGAATGAAAACAAACAAACAAAAAACTTCAAATTACTAAGAAAACAGCATGTTCTGTACATGGTAACACAGAGAAATATAGCAATACAGAAGCTTGCCTTTAAGTTAAATGCTATTTCCACGGACTGGTATGACTGAGGCTCCATCACTGAAAGAGAGCAGATTACCCTTTCAACTTAAAATTCATTGTCAGCTTCTCTTAGTGTTCTTTGTAAGCTTGTATGACTTCTGCTCCACTCAATATATTTGTATTTTGACAAGTCACTTGCTGTGTTTGCACCGTGGCAAATCAGCTATCACAGCAACTCAAATATACATGTTAGAAGAATCATGCTAGTTAAGGACATTGCTTTATTTATTCTTTTGTATTCTAGGATGAGTTCTGCTGTGTGGATTAGCCAGAGCCCACACACAGTTAGTGATACACTGCATAGTCCGAGTGGGTGTAAGGAATTTCTGTCCTTCCCTTCCTTTAATTTTTCCTTTTTTTTCTTTCCCAAATGGGGGTTCATGTAATTTTATGAAACGTTAAAACAGAGAAAGATTCTGAGATTGCAGACAACTGTGTTGCAGCAGGTGTCTTCATTGTACCTTAATTATTTCCTTTTTTTTTGTTAAAGGACGTTCTTTCTTTGCAGCTTTGCTGACAAACAATATTAAGAATTGTTAGAATTGCTTATTTTCCTTCCTGCTACTTTGTGTTCACAGCCTGTGGGACAACATGATCTGTAGACCGGAATGGGAAGGATGACTGAAGTTTTGTTTCAGAAATGGCTCAAAACTTCCATATCTGAACAGCCCTGAACCTCACGATAAGAACAGATCTTAGATTTGTTTCAAATACCTCTCTGTTTTTCTATTAATAATGAACTAGCTAAATATACACTAATTTGTAGATCAAAGGAAAGAGGCATTTCATCACCAATATCTGGAGCATCTAACATTCATTAGGAAATAACTTATATTGGTTTAGAACTCAAGTATGCATTAATCAGAGTAACAACAGATATTTTGAAGCATATTTTATTTTATTTATTTTATTTATATGTAGTCACATCCTGTGAATATTGGTATTTCTAGGAGTCAGCTACCTGCTGGGGAGGGCCCCACAGGAACTTGTGATTAAACATCCCGTTGTGATCGCATCTGGGAGGGTAGGGTAGAGACCAAAGGGAACTTCAAGGGAAAGCTGCCCATTTCCTCTCCATCTCCAGCATCCTCTGGGAAAGCAGACCGAAAGGCGTGCATTTAATTGTATTGCAAGTTTGGCTTAGGAAGCAGCTCCGTTGATTGTGAAATACATGTAAGCTTCTTGAGCTGATTGAAATACAAGTGAATGCAGTTACGGCAGACAGAAATGCTGCTCAAAACCCCACTATGTGCATCATTCTCACTGTTCCCTCTCCCATCTGACCTTCAAACCATTGAAGGTGGTGCCTGTTTCCACCAAGTTTCTGGGGTGGTTTGGAAGCTGTTGGCATGGGGTGGAATAAGTGTCTACAGCTGGGCATTAGCAGGAAGCTCTTTGGCTAGCAGAGGATAGTGAAGAAAGCACTTCAATACGTTGGGTGTCTAAACAAGTTTATAACATCAGCTACACGATGAAGCTATACGAAGAGTATAGAGACATACAGAAATGCATTTGTTTAGGAAAAAGGGTTTACATGGGTCCCAGTCTTACAAAGTACTTCACTTGACCCTCACGTGTGACATTTAAAGCATAATGGCATTAAAATAAATCACATGCTCAAAGTTTAACTGCTTTTCTGAGCTGAGGAATAAACAAACACATGAAGAAGAACTCTATTTTCATTTTTGCAATGACTCTCACCCCTCTTACAAGTTGTTGAGAGAATGCAAAATGTAAAGAATTTATAAATCCTTCAACCAATTTTAAAATTATCAACTTTGTTTTAAATAGTCTCTACATAATACATGTATCCATATACCTCTTTAAAGAAAGCACAAATGAAATAAACTGTATTAAAATATACAGAATTTATAAATACATTTACAGACGTGTAATAACAGGTATGTAACCCTTGTAAATTGAAATGCCCTAAACAGGGAAACGCCTAATAGAGATCTGTGAATCACTGAACTAGGGTGGTCACAGAGCCAGGAGAAGGGCTGCAAAGACAGAAAAAAAAAAAAAAAATAGAAGAGGCTGTGTAGCTTTTGAAAAAAGAATTCATGCCTCATCAATCTATCAGGGCTTTTTCAGAGGAATTTATAACCATTTCTGTAGTTGGATCTGGTCAGCAAAGTACAGCTGAGTCTTCAAAACTCTTGGATCAAAGACCTTTAGAGAAATAAACTACTGTGAGATAAGTGGTATTTTCTTCTTGAAGAGAAATACCTGATTAAAATAAGGTAGAAATAAATTGTCAGCTTTCTAATGGAGAAAAGCTTTATTAGGCTGCCCTGGGGGGACTTTGGAAGTTAATCAAATTCAACGTCAGCTGCTAGCAAGTTGGCAAACTATCCTGATGACTACTTCAGATATTTCATATCAAAACTGATGCTGGCAGTGAAAATGTGACAGAAATCTCATAGTAGAAAACGCCTAAGTAATATAACAGCCAGCAATGTTTGGTTGTCAATAAATGCAGAGTAACGCAGTAGTGTGCTGCACATACACGACAGCAGGATCCAGATGAGTTATTTTCAAGAAGAAAGAACTGGGAATCTCTCTGGGCAATTGTCTGAAACGGTCAGCTCAGTAACCAGGGATGGTAAAAACCACAGTGTTTGATGCTGCTGGGGACGGGAGAGAGAAGGAGCGGAAAGGTAATGTATTGGCATACGCCGCAGTCCCATCATGAGTCCATTCACATGCTGGCAGCTGTTGGCAGTTTGGGCTTGGTGAAAGAGAATTAGAAAAGGGAGAAGAGTCATCAGCAGCCTGTATCCTCACAGATATTAAATAGTTTCCAGTTAAATAGCTTGGGAAAAAGGTAGGATGTGATAAAAAGGTATTGAACCATCAATGGCATGGAGAATGTGAACAAAGACAAACCGGGTGCTCCTTGCGCAGCTCACAAAGTGGGAAGTGTAGTGTGCCCACGTGCATTTTCTCAGGGAGCTGTGACAGGCAGAGGTGTAAATCAGTTCAACTGGGATTAGTGAGCCTGTGGAGGTTCTCTCTATCAGAGACAGCCAGCCTGGAAGCGTGGGGTTGCATTTGGGCACTGCTTGGCCATTCAATACCCAGCTAGGAAGACTCACCCTTTTATGTTCTTTTTTTAAAAAAGAGCCTTACTGGTGTGAGACAGTGGATGAGTGGAGGAAGAGCTTTCAGTTCTGCTTACTGTTGAAGCTTGTGCTGGGTTCAGCCAGG
>NW_010249477.1:0-486 GCF_000690775.1 Eurypyga helias
CACCAGCACGCCGAGACGGTCCCGCTCAGCCCTCCCGGCTGCGCTCCCAAAGCGAGGAGAGGCCTGGAAACGCGCGGAAGGAGGAGCGCTCGTGGGTGCACCCTAACGCCCGAGGAGGGCGCAGGGGTGAGTGTCTGAGGTGCTGGTCCCTCTCGCGCCTGCAGAAGGGGTGAGCACCCGGGATGTCAGGGAACGGGTATGGCAGAAGTGGAGCGGGCGGGCGGCGCTTAGCCTGTAAAGTGATGGACGGGGTGCCAGAGGGGGAAAGACCTACATACAGAGTGGCACATGCAAGTTCCATGTCCTCAGAAGAGGCTGTGCTTATGGGGTGAAAGAAAAAAATGCAAAGGAAAACAGGTGTCAAATGTCTCTTTCACAAGGAAATATCACAGGCCACTTCCCCCTGCGCTTCGCATCCCATGGGAATCACTTGGCAGGTCTCCCCACCTTTCTCCCCGTGGTATGAATGGCTCAGCTGTCGGCTTG
>NW_010249477.1:749-23487 GCF_000690775.1 Eurypyga helias
GACATGTTGAGTGTGTCTGACACTAAGAAATAGGCTCTGTCAGCGAGACTAACATCACTTCTTAGTGCAGAATTCCAGCGCAGGATGCCTTAACTTAAAGCAGGAGTGAAAAAGCTTCCTTAGAACAAAGGCACAGGACCGTAATGCACTTTCGGGTGTACTAAATTCAAAGGGCATAAAGATAGCAAAATGTCGTCTCGCCCAGCAAAATCCAAAATCCAGGGGTTTTAAGGAAAGGTTTTTGAAGAACAAAGTGATGTATGCTCCACAAATGACCTTCTCCCTGTTCGAGTCCCTGTGCGGTTGTGGCAGAGATAAAGCATCAGATGACACCGCACGTGAAGTTTCTGATCTCTCTGTAGAGGGTTCCAATTGACCCTTATGATTTAGGTTAAACTTCTACTGTAGACAAAGCAAAAGATGTAGAAAGAACATCTCCGAAGAAAAATTGATTTAGGTTCAGAGGAATGAGGTTTAAAAAAGAATTACTAGGTAAAAATGTAGACAGTCCGAGTGGGGAGATGTTCTTTTCTCTAATTAAAAGCTACGAAACCGGCATACTGGACTCACGATTTGCTCTTATTATTAGCTAGAGTTGTTAATGCTCTCCCTCTGGGCCTCTTCCAACTTCTTCCCCTTTACTAAGAAACTTCTCATTGCCTTTAGTGGGAGCTCTGTGCAGGCAGTGTACGTGTTCCAAGGCCAATTAATCCATTTGATCTATTTTTCATTCTTATCGACCTCCCATGCAAACGCGGGTGTCACATCAGTCAGGATGAAAGTCTGCTCTCTGCTGTTCTTTAACTTCCGTCCATTTGCTATGACTTAAAGAAACAATACCAAATTCAAGGTTTGACTGCTCTGACATAAGTGCAGGACTGCTCTGTGATGGGGTAAGGGAGAGAGGTTTTCATTACCCTTTTCACAGCTGCCTTTTCATCCCAGTATAGGGTATAGCAAAGAATAAAAATAAAATAATTATATTGAAATCCCCCAGAAAATGAGCAAAGAACACTGATGCTACAGTACTTATCAGTCATTCCTTAAGCACTTGCATTCAAAAATCAGCTGTTTGGAAGATGTAAAACTACCATGGATGGTGGTACCTCTGTGGCAGTTTTCTCAGCAAGCCCGTAATACATTTTCACTTGGTCTAGCCTTCTTTACAAGTCTCTGCTTGGGAAAAACAATCACACTTCATGATGCTACCTCCTGATTCCCAATGGTATGATAGACTCCCGGCAATCTGTTAGCCTGAACATGGAAGAGGTGATCCTATAGTTTAGTATAGGCTCTGATACTGCTATCTAGTATTTCAGATATGAAATATTGTTTGGAGCAATTTTGTGGCTTTTCAGACTTTAGTATTTTAATCTGATGGTGTTTGGCTGAAGAGAAAGTGCTGGAAAGTGCTTATGATTCAGCCTTTGCTGAAATCCTGGGCTCAGTGAAATCAGTGGAAATCTTAGTTTCAACCCAGATAGCTAGCTTGTGTGTTATCGCTAGTGCTTAATTAGCATCTGGCCCAGCTAAGAATATATTTCTTGGTACGTAGTACATATTGCAAACACTTTTACCTTCAATGCACATCTAATTCAAGCTTTCTTTTCCACAAAGCCTGGATCAGCGGCCCAGAAACCAGCTCAGCAGGATCACTACACCTGGAAAGAGTATCTTGCCATTAGATGATTGGACTGAGTCCAGCAAAAGAAGAACTAGACACCTTTCTCAAAATGTGCAGTAAGCCTCACTAAATATCTACAGCATGATGCCTATCTTCTCTTTCTTCTTGACTCAGCCCCTTTCAGTTCCAAGAAATTAAAGGAAAGATGTACTGTTAGAAATAAACTCAGCAGTGAGGTTATTCGGGTCCTTATTCAAAACTGTACATATCAGGTGTGATTCACGCTGGTTTTACATTGCTGCAGGAACTGATTTCTGGATGTTTTCATTTTTTGTATGTTCAAAAATCTCAGCCTGGACAGTAAAATGATTGCCTTGTGCAAATAATACATGTTATTTGAATGCAGTATACCTGTAAGGCATTATCTTTTATATAACGTGCCTAGGTACTGATCTTTCATTTCCAGGGGAATAAACTGGATACACAGTATGGTTTAGAGTCACATATGAAAATGGATGTAGACAAATAGAAGAAAGGAGTAATAACTGATTTAAATAACAGATGGCATTGATCAAAGTCAGGTCAAATGAAGATACGGCAAAAGCTGTACTGAAAGACTGTATCATGAGGTGATACAAGAAATGCATTAAAAATAAAAATTACTCTTTTAAATTTGATTTCAGAGAGATATATATGAGATATCTCAATGTCACTTGCCGTCCTGAGTTTACTAGTGTAAATCTGCATTTTGAAAAGAAGCAGTGGCCTCAGCCTTGCAGATGATTCAGTGCAATGGTGCACCTAACATATGAAGAGTTAAACACAAGTGGCAGGGTTTGTAGGATTTGGGGTTAAAGATATACTTCTGGTGAAGCTGAGTTTATCATCCTAATTGCATTTTAAATCGGGCAAATTATACTTTAATTATCCGTGGGAACAGGATCATTAAGTTCTACAGAACTACTCTGCAGAAAAGAAATATAGAAAATTTGACCCTATCTCTGATAAAAGCTCAGTCATTGTGAGAAAAGCACCTTCTGAATAAAACAGACAGTAGAACTCAAATCTTATCAATGAGAGACAAGTGCCACAAGGTGTAGTGAAACTGCCTTACGTGTAACTGTTGTGCTGAGAAATGGAACCTACTAAAGGCAGTAGTTCCATCAGAGATAATTTTTTTAAGTCACTCATTTACTAAAGAATTCACCTGTTAAATTAATACTCCCATGAACTCACAGCCAGTGGATATTGGCATCTGTTTGTATTTAATTTGATCCATTTTCTACATGTCATACTGTGCTGGTTTTGGTTGGGATAGGGTTAATTTTCCTCACAATAGCTAGTATGAGGCTAGCTATTATTTAGTATTATATTTATTATTTATTATCAGAAAACTGAAGTTTTCTGCCCTTTCCTCTAATTCTCCTCCCCATCCCACTGGGGGAGGGGGTGGTGAGCACGCGGCTTTCTGGTGCTTAGTTGCTGGCAGGGGTTAAACCACGACACATACGTAAATAACGTCAGCAGTCAGATATAGCCTTTATCTTTATGAGCGAGACTGATAACTTATGTGGCACAGCCACTCAATCAGGTGACTCTTCAAGAGTGAATATAAAATTCTGGCACACAACACCACCATAGCAACAAAGGCAGCCTGGCAACAGCAGCTGCTGCACAAAAAGAAATTGGAAGGGGAGGGGAAATCTTGTGCAAATGTCCATTTCCTGTTGAAATAATTTAAATTTTTTTTTTCCTTCATATCAGCATCACAAATGTCTCTAAAATATGGGGAGAATAAAGATTAACACACAGTGTTTCAACTTAGAACACATAATGTGTTTGTGTATATGAAATGACCCAGTCACTGCTACACTCAGTAGGACCTTATTTTACTCTGGGTAGATTGACCTGATATGCAGCTGTCACCTGTGGATCTCCATGCCACAGGAACACTCCACGTTTTTCTGTACAGCGCCCTAGATGAGGAAGAACAAACCCCTGCTGGTTTGGACAGAAGATGGTGATAAACAGAATTCCTCACCCACTGCCACCTGAGACCTCCAACATGACTTTGCATGTCATGGTAGGATTAATTAATTACCGTGGCAATTAGCAGAGGTCTGTGCATGTGCTTTTTCACTGGGGCCGTCGCTCCCTTCACCAATGATGTTCCAGGATTCCTGTCTCCAGCTCTGGCCAGCCATCAGTCCACTGAGCCAGGCCTAAACCATGAGCTGTCCTAGCCTGGCCTCAGCCCAGCCCCATGGCGCTGCTGTCCTGGGGTTGTGTCTGACCCTGCTTCCCCTCACTGAGTCTGATCCTGACCCCTACCCACAGGCTGACATCCTGCCCAGCCCCATGGAGCTGCCTGATGCCCTGGGCTAGGGGCTGTGCCCTTGGCCTGCCCCAGTGGGGATGGTGAGTTCCCTCCCTGACTGGAGAGGCTCTTCTGTGCTGCCCCTCCATCCCACGGGACCCCATCACGGCCCCCAGAATCCTGGTCCCCAGGGAGCCTTTGGCCTTTGTGGCACCCTGTGACTCCCTACCTAACCTCTACCTTAAAAAACCCTATTACCAGAAGAACACTACATTAATGCAATGCTTTGTTAGAACCACAAGTCAAAAAGCCAGTAAGTGGGCTTCCTAGAAGGTATTAATTTACCATTTTTTATGTAATATGACCTTCTTCCCTGTTCTTGTTTCCCTGTCAAGTTTATGGCATAATACATTTTGCAGATTGTTAAAACCAGTCCATAAAAGATACAACACATTTAAGAATGCTGAAGTGAACTGTGAAAGACTTCGCTGTCCACCAGATCTGTTAAATCGCAGCTGGGGTAAACTGTCAAAGCTCCACTGGCTTCAGAGCTGTGCCTGTGTTTACACTAGTGTAGTGTCTGCACCTCTGCCTTTCCCCCGCTCCCTGCTTCTAGCTCTTACCTCTTCTCCCAGCTATACAGGTGTGTTAGAACCAACTGGAAAGCAGACTGTCTCACCTTTTATTGACATCCAAGTTTTACCTGTGAGTAACCAGAAAATGGGTTGCAAAGCAGAAATTGCCTTGAAAAAAATCACAACCCTTTTGTAAACAAAACACTATGTGTTCTGGACTCTGTAGCTGCCAAGTGAATGGGACCTCCATGCTTCATGCAAAGAGGAGACTGCCTGGTTTCTGCTGTTCTTGCAGTGCCATAGAATTACAGAAATCCCCTCCTGGTATGTTTTGGAAGCATAACGAGAGTCAGCATACACTTACTCTGTATTCCCCTCTGTAATTCCCACAAAACTATCACATGTGTTGCTGTGACAGAGTAATATCCTGCTCCTAGGAAAAAGGAAAATAGACCTGGGCTCTATTTCCCATTACCATGGTGGAGTCACATCCCATGGAAGCTGCCTAGGTTACAAGTTTGGTACAGTTTTAGAAAAATTAATGTATTGAAGATGGAGACAAGATATCTTGTCTTTAGAAAGGATGTGAGATTATGAGTCTGAAAAAGTGAATTCTGTTCTCAGGTCTGCCCCAACCTTCTTTCCTTAAATGAATTACTTAAACTTTCAGGTCTCTCTAGATGACTCTCTTGCCCATTTAATTCCTAAAGGCAAGCAGCCCAGCATAGACATGCTTTGGATTTCTAGAGACCACCATAGCACCAGGGTTTGGTTTAATTAACTTAAAAATTAAGGGGTCTGTACACAAGCAGGTGTATTTAATTTCCATTAAGCTTTTATAGAATGGGCTTTGTAGAATTATTATATAGAATCATTTATAGACATTTATAGAAAGGGCTTCATAATTCTTTCAGATGATAAAAAGTTCAGGAGAATTTTTGTGTTGTTTGTTGCGTTGGCAGTTTGACGTATTTCCAAATTTTTTTAGATTTCCCAAGTGCTGTTGTGCCTTTTGATACTTCTCACAAATTGAGTCCAAAAGATTTTGGCTGTATACCTTATCTTGAAGTGAAGCAGCTTGTTTAAAATTTTGTGTCCTACTATAATCCATTAACATTCTTCTCTATTCTCTTTTCAGAAGAATTCTTATAATACACTCTTCTGAATCATCACAGACTTCTCATTCCCGTTCTGGCTATTTTACAGAACTTGCATTTGTAAAGGGTGAAATTCCACAACCGACAAAACATTAGTCACAAAGCAACGGAACACCATTTACGTAGTTGAAAACAGTTGCTCTAAACTATATTTTTGAGGCTTGGAGCAATTGTGTTGTGATGTAAATCTTGAGCCACAGTATCTCTTAGAATGGATTGTAACTCACTGGCAAAAAAAACAACTCCTAGGTATGTTTCAGAAAAGATGACTTAAATTTAATTCTGTTCTTAACATTGCTAAGCTAAAACCAAGAAAAGCTCTAGTCACTACTAACATGCCTAATGGAAAAAAAAGTCTCCTACAATCTACTGCAGTCTAAGCCCAACTTCCAAAGTCAGACTAACTAAGGACAACAATGTCCTCCATGTCCATAAAGGTAAAACTGAGCCAAATAAGATGAAAGCCACTATGGCCCATCCAAACTCTTATGCTGCCTAACCCCTAATAACTTTAGTATGGATTTTTCAAGATTGAACGCATCCCCTTGAATAAAAATAGAGCATCATTCACCAGGAACTGAGACCAGGTGGTGCAGCAGTCTAGGAGTTAGGTAAAAGCTTTGAAGCTGAAATACAGGTGCTCTTCAATGAATGGTTCAGCTTATGTCTTGTACTGTGAGTCTGTGGCAAGGAGAAGCACTGACAGGTAAAGCACTTGGCTGTCTGGGAGGAAATCTGCTCTAACAGGATGCCTGCTGAGCAATCAGAAACAACATTTACCAACCTCCCAACCAGAAGACATTGTTAGAAGCATAAAGACCTTGTCAGAGAAAGGTAGGAGGTTAAATGGATGAGTTAAAATGCCTTTTTCAAGACGACCACAGGCTGTATCTTGGTATTTATGAGCAAAACATAGCTAGCAGGAAGAGGAGAGGAAGAAACAGCCAATGTCTGTCTATTCCATAGCAGTACAAGATCACCAGCCAGTGCTCAAATTTTCTCTTCACATTTCCTATCAGACATTGAGCTCCACAATACCCAAAATCCTCTTGTTCCAGGAAAAGAGAGATGAAGAGGACTAATAGGTCAGTCTGAAGGGCCCAGTCACATTTAAGTTGAAGTCATTCCATCAGCTTTGATGGGAGTTCAAACAGGCCCTTTGAAAGCAAATAACAAATTATCTTGCAATTATCTTTTTATGAGATTATGCAACAGTTTTGATGAAACAGCTGATGATTAATTTAGGATTCAACATTCATTTTCCCAGTAGTCTTTCAAATATATAAAAGGTCACGACATATAATTTCAAATATGGAAGAGCAATTATTGTAAAGAAATCTCAGGTTTCAGAGCAGCCAGCGGATACAGAACTGCACGCAAAACAAAGCTAAAAGTGAACATCACAGACCATAATAAAGAATACCTCTTGACTTCTTTAAACACAGCGAGATTTGCAGTACTCACAGGGAATATCTGGCACACGCGCTGATTTGAATTAATATTCCCACCATCAGTGGTGCCAGTATTTTGTAGATCATCTGCAAGCGGATGGTGTGCTTACAAAATTAATTGGAATGTAAATGCTAATTAAAGAAACTATATTTTTTATTTATTCAACAGAAGAACCAAGAACAATAGACATTATTTGATTTTACAGTGCCAAGAATATGTTAACTTATTTATAATCTTGTAATACACCAGGAATTCAACCATGAGTATAGCCTCATTTTGCACATACACACTGTTAGCTCTTTGGATAAGGACTGTTTTTTTACTGTCTAAATCAGTGATACAAAGAGAGGAAGTGTGCTCAGAGTGAGTATTATCACTCCCCTAAGAGACCACTATCTTACAAGAAGTTTTAGACAAGCCGAGAACCCAGTCCAGATTTCCAAGAAGCCTAATCAAATACTGTTTCTCTGTTCTCCTACATGCCTCACAGCAGTGATAAAAACACGCAGATGTTTTAGATATGATGCAATAGCAAGAATTAACAGAGCAGTGTAGGGTGGGGGAAAGGATCTTGTGATTAACAAAACACAAGCAACAGTTGATGGTTAGCGTCCAATATAATTTAGTACCAAGTTTGTCAATAAAATTCTGTTCAGAATTTGGTACTGTCTCAAAGCTAACCTGATAGGAGGTATTCTTAAAGAAGCATTTGAATTAACGCATAGGTGCCTCGCAGACTAGTTCATGAAAAGTGCATAAAAGAAAGCAGAGGAAAAACACAGAAATGTGACTTCAGCTTGGCGTTTCAAAGTCACCAAGAATTCAGTAATGTGAGCTCATCGCTACAAATCCAGAGCAATGTCAGTCCTGCTTCAAGGCAGCTTCACGTCCGAGTGCCTGATCGTGCACGGTACTGATCTTCCTTGGCATTTCACCGATTTCCATTGAGCTGTAGGTAGATTTCTTCCTGGGATCGGTTCACAAAAGGTGACTTTCACAGACAGAAATGGGACATGGCAACTCAAAGGCCCCTAGCAAGGGAGCTGCATCTATTTAAAAATCCAGCATTTTACATGCAGCTTTGTGATGGGCATCTATCTTTGATAGGAGATGCAAAATGCTACCGTACAACTGTATTTGCACAGAGGTAGGCTCCATATTCTGTGAAGCAGGCCTTTCAGGTCTCCCTGCTTCTTTCCTTTCTTTACCACTATTCATCAGCGAAGGCCTCCCCCTATCTCAGATTACTGATCTAAAGGTTAGTCATATTGACAGGTAATAGCAAACATGATCAGAGTTCATTAATGCCGTGGCAACACACATGCGGAAGGAGAGTGGTTTCATTCAATGGGGGCAATAAATTAATAAAACCTGTGGCATGTGCTTAAGATCTGGGGAAGAAAAACCCAACAGAACAAAGACCTGTATTAACTGTTTCACAGGGCACCCTGAAACATTTATGACTGCTGAAAGAGTGGCAAGTTCAACTCAAGGTGCAAAGAAACAGGAATGATGGATTTCTCTGCAGCCCCTAGCAGGATACTCTGAAAGTGCTCTACCAGACTGTCATTCACTGGCAGGGAATGGCTGGCTTTGGGTATGCCACAGCCGTGCCGTGGTCATATCACTCTTTTTCCTGAGCTGCTCTGGGAGAAGATGGATCTCCACAGACTTAGGCAAACTGGAGAGGCTGATGGGCTTTTTTTCCATTCTTACTTGTAGGCAAATCACTGTTCCTCAGTGCTGTACCAGCCCGAGATGATACCCACTCACGTTTCCTGCCAGATGGGGTTTTGTCTCCCTGGGGTGGGTAGGTATTGCCTCTGAGAAGCTTTAGGAAACACTATTTTGCGGCCTGGAGGGGCTGGGCAGCAAATTGCCACTCTGATCCTGTGCTTGTTTCTGGCAAGACACTGCACACACACAATCCTACTTACATTAAACCTTAAAAATGCTCTGCTTGGACCATGGCATGCAGCTATACCTTCGTGGGGAACTAGAAATTTTGCTGTAAATCTTTTTTTTTTTTCATTTTCTAAATAAAGTTCTTTGAAAGTTTTTAATTTTTCAACAGAAGGAATTCTTATTTTCCTCTCTGCACACTTAAATTCTCAATCCCAATTACAGCTCCTTTTGCCAGCCTCTTGAAACTCATTTCTGCCCTTAAAGACCCAGCCTGCTAGACCACATCATGGACCAACAGATAAATCACAGCTGAGAGCATTTTACAAGAGTGTTAATTTATGAAATAACTAGCCACTGCTCCCCAAAGGAAACACAATCCATCAGTCCTTCATTTCCCTCCTGTCTTTAGGAGGCAGCCATTGCCACGGCCACCCCTTATCTATGGCCCGCACCTTCACCCCTCAGGACCTGGTGGAAAACATGGAATTTACACGTGGCCACGCTCTAGGCATAGTGGGGAGGTGCTGGGATTAGTTGCCTTCTCCCAGTGCAACAGCCTGCTGCACTCAGCTCTGTTGCGCTCCACTCCACACGTGGGCTGGTGGCTAAAAAACGCAGTGGATCTGAAACCATGCCTGCAGCAGGCTGGGATGATGTACGTCAGATGTTAGCCTGATGATCAGAAGGCGTGTCTGGCTGAAGCACGTGGCAGATCTGTGAGGGACAGAAGATGCCTCTGCTTCAAGATTCTGGATAATGTTGCCAAAATCTGAGTTTGGGCCCAAAATACGAGCAAGGTTTGGTGAGAGAAGAAATGAGTTGGCCTTGCCTTTTGGTACTTCAAGCTGAGATAGAGGACAAGGTTATTCCCAAAGTCACCAGGAGGTAGTGTTTTAATCATACCAATGCACAGCAGTTGCATTTTCAAAGTTTATGCTGTATTTCAAATAAAGAGTTTCTGGTTTGGCAATGAAGTTAACAGTTGGGTGAGAAGATGCCGGTTAAGATAACTGGGGAATGTATTTGGAGATACTTGACATTTTGGCTAAAGGGGAAGATTCATACTTGGGTAGCACATACTACATATAATAGCTATTTGAATTTGGCCCATACCGCTTCCAAAAGTTTACCTTCAAGAAGCCTATTGGCGTAACTTTTTTTTTTTTTAAACATCTCTGAAAGCTTCAAAAACAAAGAGGAGCTAGATTTTTGCTTGATATATAAAGTTGTGTACTCTAATGAAGGGTCTCGACCTCTGTGGAAGACTTCCTTCTTTCCAGGAGATACAGCCCCAACCCCACGCTAATGGCAGCATTTCTGTGGTCTGAGAAAAGGCTGTTAGGAAGATACTGCCTCACAGTGCTATAAAAATGAGTTAAAAGCCATTTTGCTGCTTGGTATTTTATATCTACAGCTACTCAGAAAGAAACCCATCGTCTCTGTTATAAATTTGGGAGAGGGAAACAACACGTCTTTATAGGTAGAAAATGAAAAAGGAAAGGTTGTTTTAGGTATAATATATAATACCGTTGACAGTTTTCAGTATTTGAAAATAGCATTAAATATTTAAAGGGATATTTTGTGTGTCCCTTAATAGCAAATGATGCGAGGTCAGCTGTGCATGAGAAATAATGACATTATCAAAGCGAACCGTACCTACAGAAGATATTGTGCAGCCATAATAGAGTTGCTGCACTTATGTCTTTGGGGATATTTTCGTTCTAACTTCCTGATCTTGAGTGTTTAGTTATCTGGGAAAAAAAAAAAAATCAAACAAAAAAACATCCTTTGGCGTGACGTTTCTCTGCCTTTCCTGAAGTTAGGTTTTCAGAAATGGGTGTGCTACATGCATAGAGACCGTCTTGCTCTCTAGTGGATTTGTTATACTGCATTATTTAATCCGTGAAGACTCTCTAGGGCTAACTAGGTTTGACACAGTGGCAAACAGGGGCGCTTTGTCTGCGCCGTGGCATACAAATGAGTTCCCCCAGATACGCTAAGAAATCGCTACATTGCATTCGTGATCACGTCCCATGGTGTGACCATTCACTCTTGATTAGCTCTGCTTGCTTCACCTGTATCACATGTTTGAGTCAAAGATTTGTTTCATACTTCAGGCAAGCAACTTTGGGGACAGATAATTATTAGTGAGGTGTCTGCAAAATATACTCACATTCTCCTTCCATTTGTTCTTTAAAAGCCAACTGTTCTGGCACAGTTATAGCCCACATGGAACAAGAGGCCACCAAGCAAAGTGCATATGGAGTGTTGCCAGAACCTCTAAAGGAAATTGTGTAGTATCTCCAGACCTCCATCTGCCCATCCCCATATCAGTGAGCAAGAGAAACCTTTATGTTCTGTGCCAGCCAGTGTAACTCACCACAGTATGCAGAAAATGGCTTAGATACTCGCAGATAAAGGAGAGGTTGCAATCTGAAGCCCTTATCCTCTTGCGAGTTAAGCTTAAACTACCCCAAAGGCCCTCTAAACCATCCTGGCTGCTGTACTGTGACAGCTCTGGTGCACTCCTAAAATACATCCAGCTGACACTGCTGTGTCAAACCCTAAAGAGCTGGGTCTTACAGATGTGCCCGATTCAGCAGCGTAGCCAAACGCACGCTGAAGCACGAGAGCGCTCACCCAACGAAGACAAGTCACAGGCTTCCTAGTCAAGGGTTCAATAGCCCAGTGATGAACAGGATCTTCTAAGCCTTATGCAACAGAATATCCCAGTGTTTGCCTAAATTCAGGAATCTGCTTGTTATAAATGTAACTTCCATGGTTTGTGACCCGTAAGTGAACTATTTGATATAAACCACCATAATAGCTTTGTGATTTACACTCACTATTTAACACTCTAACAGCAGTATTTTGGCAGTGATTTGCTTGTTGTAAGTCTTCAGTAGAGAACAATTTTCTTGCAGTCAGTAATTGCCACATCTCGAATAATTCTAGCTTTTTAGTATTGATTTTAAGAGAACTTTATGAGGAGTTACATATGAATATTCAAGAAGTATTGTATTACAGATATAAGTGGTGGAGTACAATATATCAGATTAAAAGAGAAGGATTCTTACTCATTACAGTATGTAATTCTAAAATACAGCAATAATAATTCCTTTTATATTTCAGAAATAAGGATCCTAGCACTGACACTTGGATTTAAATCAAACTTATTTTCAAATGATCCAAGTCTTTGCAGTATAATTCTGGCATATATTATTGCAGGTTGCACTTGTAATACATGTTTGCTTTTGTCCAGTTTTAGCCTTGATGATTTTCATATATCAGTTAGTCTTTCAGCTGAAAGCTTCCTCCTTAATGACAGTAAAATCAGAAGCTAATGCGTATTTGCTGTGCATAACTTGCCAGTCAACAGGCATTTACAGTAGACAAGGCTTTTACGTAGAACTGTGAAGTGCTCAAGAAAAGATGGATAACCAGAGTTTGCCCCACTTGATTCATCAGGCTATACCTCATGTTTTGTGGCTTCACCTAACAAACTCCTAACAAATGTATTATTTTGAAAAGCAGAGGAAAGTGCAAGAATGGTGTTTGTAGAGCCAGAACTTATGCAAAAGGACCAACTTCAGAATGGTAGCTTCTGCAGTCTGCAAGGTTATGAGAAGGCAAGAGCAAAACCCCAAAGAGATACCAAAACAACCGACTATAAAAATGTGTAGTAAATCATGTATAGTAAAGGCCTACTGACATATGTAAAGGAAGTACAGCCTTCAAAATTTCATACAAAGAGGAAAACAAGAGGTAAGAGTAGGAGCATTTACCACAAGTCTTCTCCCAGTCATATTTTAGATCTTTCTCTGTTAAAATTAATTTGCCACTTGGGAGTAAACCAAGATCCTCAAGTGATACGAACTAGAACAAAGCAACAGATCAACACTAATTCATAACCCTCACAGACCCAGGGAAAATCTAGCTCATGTTAGTCAATAAAAGCTAATATTCCTACAGTTAGACTAGTCCCAATGATTACGCATAAACAACTTCTGAGGCAAAACATGACAGTTAAGAAAACAGGCAGAACTGGACACTTCATGGCAATCATTTGGGAAAATGATTAAACATAATTGTGACCAACAGACAAATCATAAATAGAAACACCATCTGTTATTGGGACAAGGACAGTAGAAGGACCACAATGCAATTATGACAAGTTCTAGCCCATCTTTTACTCATTTATTACATTTGGAAGAACACACCCTAAAGGTTATATAATGATCTAAGAAGTAATTTGTACAGTATCCTAAAGCTATAAAATTATGAATATGTGAACAGAGAGAAAGGAAGATTATATTGCTAAACAATCTTATTTGGAACAGCATTTGGTAACTGATTCTGCATTTTCAAAGACATGTCAAAGATGATAACAAAAATGCAGGCTGTGCCTCTTAAGGATCCATGCTTGCATGGAATATCAAGACGTTAATCACTGACTAATCCCTTAAAATACTGTTTCTGTTATGCCATTTATCAGAACACTATGACCAACTGGCAAAGGAATGTAAGCATGGTTACAGATATTCCTGTTCTACTGTCAGCTATTAAGGACACTAATTTTATTCCCTACTTTACATGTTTATGCTCACATGAGTAAGCAATGCATCCTCATATACCAGTGATATAGCCTTCTTAAATAATTTTAAGACATAATTACAAATAAACATTTTAAGATTGTCTTAGCAATATACACATAGTTTAAATATATAAATAGACAATTAAAATGTTTAATATGTTTCTTTACATTACCTGCTTCTGAGCTTATGTCAGAAAAACTAAAACTATATTTCCTAATCCATTTCAATGTTATTTAAGGAGATATAGAAAATTTTCCTCTGAAATTTGTTCACATGGCATGGTTTAAATAAGCACAAAACCTGCTGTAGTTACTGTAAGACAGCTGAAAATAATGATCTGCTTGTGCGTAGCTAAGTGGGATTAAGCAAACACTGGACCAGATCTGCACATGCTCTGTACTTGTAGTGATCAAGGCTTTCACGAGACCACTGATACCCAGTTAGGGACCTGCTAAGACATCTGTATTTTCATGAGCATTTCAGTGCTGAAAAGTCCATTGGGAAATATGGCCAGGTATTCAGCTGCCTCGACTGCGTGGAGAAATTTGGCTCTGATTTGGGTGCTAAGCTATTCTTCAAACACAGAGCTCAAAAAACCATTCAACATCTGATTTAACATCCTACCCGCCTCAAGGATGGCAGCAAGTAGCTATAATTCAACTGATATTTGCTTTGAAGCTCTCTGGGTTTTGGAATACTTTTCCTGACTTTCACATTCCAGTGGCTGTGTTTTCGTTAGTAACACAACAGAAAACCACAATACAGAACTCACACACATGCCAACATGCACCCGCTCCCCTGGGGGGGTGTGTGTGGGGTGGCCCTACGAGCTGCACTCTGTGCTGACAGTGCCCTACCTTGATTCAGGCTACTCCTGGTGTCCGCCACAGAGGATGCTCAGCCAGGCCCAGGTTGGGAAGTCTCGATGCCACTGGAAAACTTCTGGCTGTGCCAAACCCAGTTCTGGCAGCTGCTGTCTCTGCTTCAAGGTCTCTTCCCCATTGTTGCAAGGATTTTGCTTTTTCATAACTCTACTTTTCAAGCTGATGTCTTCTTTGGTTTAGAAGTCTCTTGGCAATTCTGACTGACGGTTGTCTTCCACGTTCATACGAGGGGTTTTGGGCAAACGCACTCACAGCCCTTCTGTGAAACCCAGCCAGGCACCCTGTTTGCTCTGCGGCACCCACCTCGGCAGGTGGTGTGGTCCGGGCTGTTTGCCATGGGCAGGCTGAGCCAGCACACTGCCTTCTTTTCATTTTTGTGGATACAGTTATTTACAAACAAACGTGAAGTAATAGAGGCAACTTGTACTACAGGCGAGAATGGGAGAAATCATTAGTTTGATTTTTTTGATCAAGCTACAGATTCTGCTGGGTTGACCTTTCTGCGTAGCTCGTTCTGTTTTGAACTGCCAAGTATCACCATACCTAGTATCAGGTTTATTACACTGCAAATGCATGATGCCTCCTGCATCCACGTGGTGTTTCAGTATCCAAGGATCTATTATTAGTTCTGACAGCAGAATTGGAGCTTTTCTTTCTTTTCTATAGAATATCTAGTGACCATTTTGAGGTTTGACAGTCCTTTTGTTCCACAGGTATGCAAAACTGAGAATCCAGGAAACCATCTTCCCTGCAGCCATGCTTCAGTTCTTTCCGCTCCTCCCACCTTTATTTTAGCTACCAAAATGAATGCATGCCTTGTTCTCAGAACGCCTGCTCCTCGCACGAAAGCGCATGAAAAGCGATGGGAATGCTAAGTGACATCTGAGATCATCTTTGAATAAGATTGAGCCTGAAAGCTCTTCAGAAGTTCCGACTTACTCTTACAGGAAAAGAATATGAAATATGTCAGCCCCAGCTACTGTGACCACTCGTTTATGCTAATGGACTTTGATGGGAACCTCTCTCATCAACAGTTTTTAATGCCTCTTCAGAGTGTTTCAGATTCTTAATAGGCCTCGTAGTGTGGGGAACTGAAAGACAGCCAGATGAATTATGCTTTCACAGTAACATTATACTGTCATTCTCTCATTGGTATAACTTTAAAACAGTACTTAGGGTTAAAGTGACCTCAAATGCACATCGGATCCTAAGCCATTCTGAGATACTTTTAGCTTTCATTATAACTTGGTTTATTCTGCAGGCACAACTTTCTGTAAAATCTAATCTGTATGGAAACAGGGATTGGATTTCAGTCTGAGTAGGAATAGCCACAGCAATGTTGACTAGAATAAAGAGAATTTATGAAGAAGAGACATTCATCCTTTAGAAGAGCCAACATCCTCCCGGCATAAAGAGGAGGCTGTCTCAATAACACGTGGAGATAGACCCCAGTGTAGTTGGCTTACGCTGCCCCCATGCTTTAAGAGGAGAAAAACTACCCCTTTGTAGGATCCTTAAAATGCTCAAAGCAGCACATAGGTAAAGACAAAGTCAACAGGTCTAAACCGCACTCCTGCAGTGTCACGCTGGAGTTTGGCCAGGACCGCCAACTTACTCGGGATCTCTGAGCAAGGGCCAATCAAGAACTGTACAGGGATAACTACTTCAACTTACCAGTTGAAGTACCAGGCCAGAGCAAGCAAACTGGCCAGCTAAGCAAAGCACAGTTTCTCTACTTGGGCTACTATTCACCTTCATTGTTGTGGAGTTTTTGTTGTTGTTATTGCAGAAGTTGCAGATGAGATTTGTTCTGGTTTGGGGTATTTTTAGTTGGTGGTTTGGGGTTTTTTGCGTCTTCCTTTGGAGTATCTGCCTGTTGCTATGGGGGATAAGATGACAGCATCCCTATTTTCCCAAGATGCATTGGCTTAAAAGTGAACTACAGACTCTAAGAGAGACTTCCTGAAAAGGTCTTTTCTCACACAATTTCACAGGTGAAAAAGGAGGAGGAAAGTTCAGAGGAGCAGGCACAAATGTTATCGTAACACTTACCAATGTTTACAAATAAGTAGAAACTATGAGAGAAATAGAAAATGACAATGTAGAATCATAGAAGGGTTTTGATTGGAAGGGACCTTAAAGATCATCCAGTTCCAACCCCCCTGCCATGGGCAGGGACACCTTGCACTAGACCAGGTATATAATCCACTAGACCATGTATATAATCTCTTAAAAAAAAAAAGAGTCAGAAGAATCCATGCAAATCAAGATCTCTTAGCCAGAGATTTTTTTAATTCAAAATTAATTTAATTCAGAATTTTTTTAATTCAAAATCAAACCAAACTAAACACCTGAGGGAAAACAAACTTTCTTCTTCCTAAAAGTAGAATCATACTGGTAAAAAAAACCAAAACACCACAATCAGGGAGTTCTGGAGAGCTTGGCAAAAGCAGCAGAGTAACAGCATACGAAGGCCAGGCAAGTGATTACCCCTGTTCCTGCAAGCTTGGACATGCAAAGCATAGATGGATCAGAGATAGATGCATATGTGCAAATTTTGAGATGCACAGATGCTAAGGAACACGTGAGAGTTTGTGGCACACAGCAGCAGAACCTTCCCACGTTGGCATTTGGCAGCCAATTCATTTAAACATGGAGAGAATCACTACATGCTGATAACACAAATGTTACGGATCAGTAGATACCGATGGGAAGAAGGTTTGAATTACGAATATTCAGGAAAGAGCCCCTTTTAATACAGAGTTGCAAGCCATGAAAAAATAACAACAAAACAGTGTGCTTATCTATCATATATATATTAGCATATTAAAATCCTGCATAAGAAGGATGAGAATACTAGCACTACACTGTGTTCCAGCCTGGGTAGTAGGAGCCGCAAAGTAACTCAGGTTGTATGTGCAATGCAGAGAGCATAACTAAGGGCTACATCCCACTTATTTTAGTGTGTCTGGTCTTTCTTACTGGTTGGCTCTAGCACTTGGCAGCAGCTTGGGCAGCACTAGGATTTAGGTATGGGATCGATCAGACAAATCTGTGCCATCAGGTCTAATCACATTCATTCAATTCTACCTTACACTGAAAATACACTCTGCAACATTGAAATAGCAAAGGATAATACCGGTTGCAAGTGCAATCAGCCGGTGGAATCACAGAGAAAGAGGAAAAATAAGTCGGACATTTTTATACCCATCCCAGTTCAGAGCCTTCAGCATGGCAATTTTAAGAAATGTGTTGGTTTTACTTAAAAAGCTTTAGAGCGCTTTCAAAAAGGACACCCTACCCACTCCCTGAAAAAGGTAGCGACTGCTGGTGGCAAGCACCAAGAAAACAGAGCTATCCAGGAGCTTTGTCTAAAGCCGTTCTCTCTCACTTCTGTAGTCTAGTGCTACAGGTTTCTTCATTAGAGCCATAACTGGTTTTTTTCCCAAGAGAAGAGAAACTGGCTTTTAAGAGGTGCATTCCTACAGTCATAGGTAATTAGCAAACAGAAAACTGTCAGAAGAGTTCGGCAAGCCCAGGCAACAATGACTCACAACAACAATTTTTTTAGCCAAAAGGCTTTTTCTATACCTTCTCAGTCCCTCCTTTCTGCTACATTCAGAGTGGCTTTCAACTTTTCTCTTGGTCACCTGCCATCGCTTGTCTCTCATGTGTTTGGGAAGTATAGAAGTCAACCAAGTGGGGTAAAAATGTATAAAGAACAAATAAGGACCCCTGGCAGCTGTGGGCCCTTGCTAAGCAACGGCAGGATGTTCTCAGTGACAGGATGCTTCCATTTGATATTTACTTGCTCACCTCTGTCATCAAACTGTAATATCCGGGGAGTCAAGCCCTCAAATAAGCTGCAACACTCTTGAATTCTACTAACTCAGTCCTTGTTTTGGAGCTCAAGGAAGTTACGTGACCTACTAAACTGATCACAAGACAAATATTAAGCAATTTGAGGTTTAATTCTGGCTTTGGTATTAACTTTGAAAAATCACTACTTGGAACTGTGTTTCACATCTGTGATAACAATTGCGCTCTGCAGGTAGGCAGAGGGTTAATTAGTTATAATTCCCCTTGAAAAATGTAAAGTGCTACTTTAGTGCTAAATACCATAAATTTTTCCAATAAGAAATTGGCATCATTCCTAGACCTGATTACAACTTGTCCAAAAACCCATGCATAATGCAGATGTACACAAAAAGTTACATCATCCATTATATACGACCTGGAGCAGCCTAGGGAAAGGATATTAGCCTAAGTAATCTTACTAAGTATTTTTCTCTCTCTAAAATGGTCCAGAATTACTCGACTGTAAAATATCTACCTTGTTCCTCCCCTGTCTTTGCTTGCAGTTAGTATGGTAATAGAAGTTATTTCTTCAGTACAGTATGAATTATGAAAGGTTCACATGTAACAATTCAATTGGCATTCATCCAGCTTGGACAAAAATGCAGAAGTAGTTAAGGAGTGATAATGCTGTTCTGATTATATAGGCTGTACTTAGATACTACATAGCGATGCAGCTTGAGAGGCTTATAGGAGTTAATGTGTTACAACATCCTTATAAAAGGGTATCATTTCCATGTTTACAAAGTGCAAAAGAAAATTAATTACATGAGTTGTCCAAGATGAAACACAGGCTGGACTGAGCTAGAAAACTCGGTCAGTCTCTTAAGCTGTTGGTTAGTAGTCACACCTCCAGGTCTGTCTTATCAAAGGATTTCCTTTCTGATAGAGCTATTGTTTTATCTTGTTATTTGTCAAGAATCAAAATCTCCAGAATGGTCACATGGAGACACATAACTCTGAAGGAAGTAGCGATTAGTATTTTAAAAAGCAGACAATGTAGTGGAAGAGACTAAAGGAGACAAAACACACCAGACTGAATTTGCAACAGAAATGTAAACGTTTGTGCGAAGAAGTCCCTAAGGGTAAACCCCCTGGATTGTCAAAACTAATAAAAAGAACCCAATCCTGGGAGAGAGGAAGCATAGTCTTGGAACCCCTACTTTTATTTCACTTGCATAATAACACAAGAAAATCTGGTGCCTCAATCATGGCACAGTAACTTTTGTGTTTATAACTGCAGACAATAGGGACTCTGGCTTCAGGGAGGGACTCAATTTCTAAAATAAGATCCTAGACGTTTGTGGAGCCACACAGCCAGCGTATTTCCGCACCCAACTGAAACTTCTCTTCTTGAGCAGCTAGCACTGCTAGTAAATTTGGGGGGAGATTTTCCTGACTCAGCTTCAGCTCTGGGCTTGCTTCAATGAGTGGTAATTCTTTTGGACTCATCCACACCAGTTGTAATGAAGAGCACAAGGTGACAGGAGGCTTTTGTCATCTTTGCCACTGCAGCTCAGCGTCTCATGAGTTTCAGTCCCTGATAAGGCAGAACAGGACGTAGGAATCCTTCTCTCAACTTTACCCTCCCATGCACACTGCCCGAGTTTGTAGGCATAAGAGAATAACAATACGCTGCTTGTGCGTTTGCTGTCCTGTTAGCAAAAATGAGCCTAAATTTCTCTGCTCATTAGTCTCCACCTCTGAGTTTGGTACTGTAATTAACAGCTGCTACATGCTTAGACTGAGGGTGTTAAACCTTAGGAGCAGGAAGTAATTGATTTAGGCCTATCTGCCTCAGGCCCTTTCTAAATCAGGGCTGGACTGGTGCAACTCCCAAGCTGTCCTGCCTTTCTGCAGCTCTTACACCTTTGCCTGAGCTCTCAGTGCGTTTGGCCAAGTAAGTGTCACTCCAACCCGACTCCTACGCTCAGGAAAGAACATTCCTCCTGTTACTGTCCTGCCAACTGCCCGGAACACCTTCTGCAGACAGGAGCACCACCTTTCCCACCTTCTTCTGGCAGTGCATTGCACCCTGACCTGGGCACTGCTGCTTGCCATGAAGGCAAGTAATCCTTCATGACTATTTGGTTCTTGGCTTCTCTGAGGATTCCCCCAAATGTCAGGTAATACCAATCACAGAGCTTTTCTGAGAGATGCCACTTGCCAGCTAAGAGAATGGACTCGATTCTCACGATCTTCAGGAAAGACTTTTATTTACTTTACTTTAATTTGCTTACAGCCTGCATGGCAGTTCAAATCAGAGCTAAGAGAAGGCTCTGGAGAACTCTACGTACCCTGCTAGCAGCTCTGAGTCACTCAGATAGCCCTGGACCCTGCATCAGAACTGTTTACAAAACTCAGCTTTATTAACATGCGTCTGGTGAGAACCCGGCAGACCCAGTGGCCAAAAAAAAAAAAAAAAAAAGAAGAGTATCTATTTAATCCTTGGAACATTTGCAGTCTCCAGACAGCCAACCAAATGAATACTTAGCTGCTTTGCCTGAATATGCATTTATTGGCAGTTTCCAAAGGGTTAAGGGCTAAATCTTAATTGCTAATAAAGGTGACTAAAGTATTCTCAAAAGTATTAATGGGAATTGTTTCAAGCTCCTGATCATTAAACCTGGTTTTAATTAAACAATATTTAGTAAATAGCATCTAAACAAATGAGCTGGTATCTTAAGGCTTACTAAGGAAAAGCTGATTCTTAAATTTATCTTTTTATTTTTATACTCTCTGGCTGCAACATAGAGGAGGTTGGACTGAGCTTTTATAGTGGAATAAAGCATTTATCTTACGGAGATCAACCTTGCTGTGATAACTTTGATTTCAGTTGAGTTATGCCAGGTTTGCAGCAGAGCAGAATATGGGAATATTTTATAGTACTCTGAGCTGATCGCAGCGTAATTCTGTGAGAGGCTCTTCCTTACATGCAGAATTTCATACCAGTACGTTTTCAAATCTGGCATGTTGAGACTCTTAAGGTCTTGGAGCTGGGACTGTTTTTGTTCTGTGCTTGTGCAGCACCCAGCAGAGTGCACTTCCAATGCACAAGGAGGGCTGATGGGTATCCCCGTAACACAAACTATCAAGGATTTACTTACATTTCACATGTCTTCGTGTCACAAAACAGATGCTTCTTCTGTCATTTGCCAGGGGTTGTATGCAATACGCTTCTGACTAAGCAAGTGTGAAAGTCCTACCTGACAACCCATAGGGCAGATTTATTTATAAATCAGTGTATTTTCAGATGTACTGCCTGAGAACACGCTTGTCAAACGGTTGTGTGGTCTACAAACACACAATAGGCTTAATGTGGTGGGAAGCACACACAAAATGCCTCCAGACTCCAGTAGCCTTGCTGGCTCCCACCACCTCACTCCACCACCGTCCCACTGAAATCAGCTATTCAGCACACCCAATTACTGTATCGCCAGCGGCTGTTAAGTGTGCTAATTCCAGTACCACAATATAAACCAGCTTAATCCACTTGCCCTGGCCATACCTACAAGTATCAGAATCGAGTCACCACCATTCTTAGCTCCGCTCCAACTTCCCTAATTCTGACAATCCCTGAAGGAAAGGGAATTGTTATCTTGGAAGACAACATGCTGCCCAGGCCATGGGACCTGCTCAGAGCTCTCAGCAGTGATGAATGTCCTCGTGACAATATTTTAGTTAAAATTTGTAAACTAAGGGATATGTCTTCTTTAAAACTGTCTGAAAGGGGTACTAAGAGCCATCAAAAGGAATTAGCAAGAGAGGATTCTATTCACACCACAGAAGTGTGAACCTTCCTTTCCCCCTCAGAATGTTTTTCCTTCTAATAAATTTTTTATTTAGTACTGTAAGACGTAGAAAGTCCAATTTAAAAGCTTTATACAACCACGCTAAGTTTTCATTACTGCAACTAAACCAATGATTTGTATACATTAAACACTAACAAAGCAAAATTCAGCAGACCTACTGCATATGCTACTGGATTGATGACTGCTCAGCACAATGCACAAGGAGAAAACACGCAGCAAATCAGAAGCACAGTGGAATCCCAGGGGTTTTCTTCCTTTTTATTTCCTGCCTATTTACACAGACTCTTGATGTCAAGGCCTTGAGCATATCTCCCCCGCTAAATTTCTCAAGGCCAGTGAGCTGGTAAGCTCTGAGAAGAAAACTAGTAACTGCCTGCTAAGGTATCTTGGGTGGGTCCCCCTCTTCCTCCTTCATAAGCTGAAGTTCTCCCTTTTGTCCCCTGCCTGAGCTATGCCACACAGCCATGCCCACGCCTGGCCATACATCCCCTTGATCCAGACACTGATCCATGGACTGACTTCCTAGCTGACCTTGACCTGTTCTGTCGTGGTTTAACTCCGG
>NW_010249478.1:0-26505 GCF_000690775.1 Eurypyga helias
ATGATTCTATGATTCTATATTCTCCAGTTATCGCAGAACTTGAGAATCACAGAACTGTGTCCTAGTCTGAAAGTTGGCTTTTAGGTGATGAGCCATGAAAAGGCTCAAATCTGCTTGAATCTCTTACTTTAAAAGTCTTGTGAAAGCTAAATATGTGTGGTTGAAATACGTAGCTGTACTCAAATAGTGTAAGGCTTAAACAGGTCAGGAGACTCAGTGGCAGCAGAAATAGTCACTTCTTCATACTTTGCTTTAACTGTTTCCTGCAGCTTTCTCTCACTGTGTCTCAGTAGATCAGTTGAATTTGGTTCTATTTCAAGTGGAGTATTTAATGGAGTTGATCCCAAGTCTAGGATCTTACAGTGCTAGAGTGGGACTGTGGGCTAATATTTTATGCATGCCATCACAGTCATGAGAAACCAGGCATCTATTACATCACTGTCCCCTCGCTCTCCTTCACACACTAACTGTCTTTTTATGTAGAATATACCATTTGATCACGAAGTGCTAGGTACAGTTTAGGGGACTTCATACGGAGTAGTCAGAGGTAGTTTGCCTTGAAATTATTTCTCATTCTTTGAAGTTAGGTAATGCCTTTTCTATATTTACTGTCTAGTGATACTTTTAAGGTATATCTTTGCCCCTAAATCACTTATGAGTACATTTTGCATTAATTGTTCCTGTTCTGCCAATAGGATGGGAAAATGACAGAGAGTTAAATTAAATTTATTCCCTGAGGGCTGATTCCCTGTCACTCTCTCTTAAGAAAATGACCAAATATTTTTGGCTTTTCTCTGGGCAGGAAAGAGGTTGCTTCTTGCTCATTCCAGCAATCTGTACATTTTGATTCCAGGATTTCCCACCTCATCTACCCCAACTGCTTTTAGTTAAAGGTAAAGTGATCTGGAAGTTGTGTGGACACTACTCCTAGAAGTTGTGTGGACAAGTTTCTGAAAGGTGGAAGGTGAGTAGGGAATGCTGAATGTCAGTTCACCTTAGAAATCAGGTTGAAATCTCTGTCAGGCTGAACACTACAGATGTTATTAACTCCAAAAGACTGATTCCTTAGTTATTAATATGTAATTAATTATTTGGGCTTAGGTTCACAGATTTGCAATGTGGCTTTCTAAGTATGAGAGACAGACTGAGAATTCTGTTGATAATTTTATTGAGAGGAAGTAACTGGATCGTGAGGTCTTTGCTCCAACTGTAAAACTGCCATTTTTTAGTATGGGTCCTAGCACAATGAAATTGGAGTTGACAAGTGCTGTAACAGCACAAGGGAATAATATTAGAGATTCAGTAACACATTTTTCTGCTGAAGTGTGGGTATTTCAAAATAACTGGTATTCTCAGTAGAAACTACAATGAACTAGTACTTAAAACATTTGATATCTTATGCAAGCATAATATTGTCTATTAAGGCTAAAATAATGAAATTGGAGGAAGTATCTGTGATTTAGAGAAGAAGTTAGGGGAAAGAACAGAAAAATAGAGCCTTACCTTGCTTTTTCCTCTAGGCTATGTTTAAAAAAAAAAAAAGTCAAAAACACATGAACAAAAATGTGAGTCAAACGTAGTTCAGCTTTCCTGAAGCTCCACCTGCTGCAGCAGATCTATCTACTTTGATGTGTTGGGATATAGCTGGTTTGAGATAAGAGACAATAAAGGAGAGATGTTGCCTTTTTTCAGGGGGAGAGTCACCCAGTTCTTACAGCTTGTGTTTTCTTACAGCCCTTCTGGGGGAAAAAAAAAAGAGCTAAATGCATGGAGTAATCTATGGGACATAAGTTGTGATAGTGAAGAGATTAAAGAGATTACAGAAGTTAAGCTGTAGGAAGTGTTGCAGCTAAGAGCAGTTGACATCTTTTTTTAAGACTGTCCAGCGTTCATAATTTGGGGGTCCCACTTATGGGGTGAAGATGAGGGAACTGTTTAGCGTGGACAAGAGAAGGCTGCAGGGGCACCTAGAGCAGCCTCCCCGTGCCTAAATGGGGGCTCCTGAGAAGAAGGAGGCACACTCTTTACTGAGGTGCACCGCAGGAATATGAGCAACCCTGGACGTTAATTGAAACAGGCAAGGTTCTGGTTAGATATGAAGTGGGGGAGAAGAAATCAGTAGGGGGATATTTAACTGCTGGAACCTTTTGCCCAGGGAGGTTGTGGAGTCAGTGACCTTGGACAATTTTAAGACTCAGTTGGATAAAACACTTAAGCATATTGGCTGACCCTGCTTTGAGCAGGAAAGTGAGACAGACACCTCCTACGGTCCTGCTGAGCCTGTATGATCCTATGTATTGCTAGTGTTGGGAGGGCCACAAGCCCCTGAGGTACAGTTTTGTTGTACTCTGCTTGTAAAATACTGAAAATGAAACCAGTAGAAAGTAAACGTTGGTCTATCTGAGTGAACTACTGTGAAAATTAGTGTTTTACCAAACAGAACATGCAGACTAAGTCAAAGATATTAGATCTGGACTTCAGAAAGATGAAAAAGTGAAATACATAATGAAATAGGAAAACTTCTATGTGATTGGAAAACATACAGAGGAGTTTAAAATAGTAAATGTTTCAGATAACCTGTATAAGTAGTATGTCTGTCATGCAAACATTCATGAATGATTGCTGTATTCCCTTATTCTTCTCATAACGTATCTATATTACTTAGAATAAAAATCCAGTTTCAAATTTGGTAAAAGGCATTACAGGTGAAAGCTGTGCTTTTAACTACCCAGTAGCTGATTACAAATTCGGTCATCCAGAAGGGAGATTCCTTTACTGAAGAGAATTGTATTAGCCCTCTAGTACTGTCGAAATGCTGTCAGACCTTGCGGTTACCTCCAGAAAGTGGGGGAAAAAAAGAAGCTGCAAGCTCATTTAAAAATCAGGATGGTGATTTGTGCTTATAAATTAAAAGAAATTAAAGAAAGAGAGGAGAAAAAATTGAAGAGTAATGTCAGGATAAACACTCAGAAGAAAATATATTTTTAGGCCACATTTTAGAAGTTGATAAGCTGAAGTAATTAATATTAAAACTATATGGATAGAGAGTTAATATAAAACTACCTAGACAGGTAATTACAGCCCATTACAGTTCTTTCCTTCTTCTAAGCCCATAATGTGGGCTGAAATGTCTGAAATTATCTAAATAAGTGGTAATGAATAGATTCCAATTTTTGCGTTCTCTTCAGAACAAGTAACTTCTAAAAAAAAAAATGGTCTAAGGTTTTGAAGGTTAATATGTAGCTTAGTAGCTGTGAGGGCAATAAAAGGAAGTTTAAAGGAGGAGTTGAAGTGCTGTGAGTAAAAGTTACTAGAACTAGTAAGTTGGACCCATGTAGCTCTGAAAACACACCTAAATAGTTTTTGGGGGAATAGGAGAATGACAGGATAGATGAAAAAGTCAGTCCTCTGAGCACAAAGTTGAAGGCATCCCAGAGTGTGATAGAAACATGTATTTAGCTGGAAGAAACAAACACTTCTTACAAGTTTAGGTGAAAGGGTACTATTAACACCTGGGTTCCAGATAGGAGAATCCTAATGGAAGGTTTGAAAAAATCAGTGAATAGGCAATAAAGACTATACGGATTTAGTTAGACACAACTGGAAACTTGTCTGGTAGAATATGAGGTGATAAAATACAGGTGTATTGAGTGCAGAGATGCATCACAAAATCTACAGAGGAATCAGCAACAACCTCAGGTCTCCAAAATCCCTGAAGTAGACTATGGACAGTGCGCTTAAACATGATACAGGCAACATGGCAATATTATTTAAAATGCAGTGAATGTAATAATTTTTAAAAGAGATGTTATGTCCCATACAAAGCAGTCCTGGTTAGTGGAAAAGTGATAGGTGATGCCTTACTGTAGTCAGTCAGATGTTTTGCAGCCAGCTGCACAGTCACTCTGCTCACTGCTGCAATCTGCAAAAAACAGCATTGACATCTCGTAAGTGAGGAGAGGAAGATAAAGAACTAGAAAAGACTAGTGCTAGGAAATACATGTGGCAGTCTGAGACCCAGAGACACCTTGTCTTTTTTGACTGCTACACAGCCAAGTCAGGATATTTTGGAACCTCTGTCTCAGTTTAAACTTGCTGTTTGATGTTCTTCAGAATTCAGTAATGTGGTTGTAATATTGCTGGGATTTATAATTATTTACTGAGATTAGAAAGAAATAGAAAAAACCTCTTTGGATCAGGGTTTTGTAAATATAGATGTTTTTGTTCATATTTTATGAGATTAATATGTTTTAAGAAAAGAAATAATTCAAAGGCAAAAAAAACCCCACCCTTCTAATGGATAAATAATATTTTCTTTTAAAGTAGTGATGAACAAGCTACATGAATAGGGACAATAATGAAATCTATTTCTCTACTGACCAAACCTAAAGATTTTTGCTTGTTTTGTACTGGTCTCTTACAAAACCAGGTTCCCATCAATTTTTTACAGTACAGTGATTTCAGCGGAAGTTGTTTAAAGGTTTGTCTCTGGATGCAAAGTTATCTCATAACTTGAGTATCACCCTAGCACAAGTATTTGGACATAAACAACAACCATTGCTCGAAGAGAGTCATGTTTTTCTATGAAAATGATAGGTTATAGGCTTAACCTTCTGCAGTGCTCTTCAGTACTGGCTCAGGCTAATGCCATTTGCCAGCCGTGACATCCTTGAGTTTCTTTCCAGTTCCAGAGAGGAGTTTCCTGTAATACACTGGAAATAATAGGTAGTACGACTTGGTTTGTGTATCACTGAGAGCCTTGGGATATGACCTCGGGTACCTTCTGTGCACAGAGATGAACACAGTTCAGAGTGGACTGATAGGTTTCTGAGTTAGGGGTAACTGCTTTTGGCATACTGGTTCCAGGTGCTGCTCTACATTTGCACTCAATCTGTATCTCATTGGTGCTGCAATTATATCTTTATTCTGCACCAAATATTTTATACTCTGAAGACATAATAATTGGGATATTGTGATTGCGGGAATTACACTGAAATTCCAATTATGTCAGTGGGAATCATGTTCAGGTGAGACTTAAGGCCGATAACCTTACATTTTATATGAACCTGCATTGTTAAAAGCCATGCAAAACTACTTACTGTGACTAGCACTGTGAACAAGCTTAGGCTTTGACTCTGCAAACAGCCTTACTAAAACAATTTGACTGCTTCTTAGCACATTAATCACTGCTCCTATACATTGTACAGACTATTATGTCCGTTTGCAGCAAGATTGGATCCTACAGACTCAGCCTCTTATTCTTGTGTTCTCAGTTTCATTTTCAGTTTGCAACAGTTTTCTGCTTATTATGTTGGCTAGGTTTTCTTTTTTTAAATAAATGTGATTTACTAGTTCTAATTAATTTACAGAGATATTGTCTTTTAAACGTGCAGCTAAAATTAAGAGCTAAATTAGTGGCAGATTGTTCTTTACAAACCTCAAGTATTTTATAGTAAAAACAGACACAAATGTGAATATTTGGGCTAAGCAAAAGGATATTTCTCCAGTTTACAGATCTAGTTCCGCAGAGTACTGGATGACTAGAAAATACAAATGTTAGCGAGGAAATTAAATATTTGATATAATTGAACTCAATTTTTTTTTTAGGACTAGATGAAATAATCTAATCCCTGGATAGTGAAGCCTGTATTGTCAAAAAGAAGCTGTGCCCACCGGGGGGCGCTGGCGTTTTTCTTTATGGATTGATTAACCTAAATGTAGATTAGATTTAATCTATTTAAAAGGCAAACAAAGTGCTTAACTTTGCAGGAAAAAAACACCTTATGTACCAGAGAACAGAAAAAATCGGTGTACCTTAAGCCTGTGGTAGTTTTCTTCTCATAGGTTATAAAAATGAGTCCTCTATTCTAATAGGAGATGTATGCAAATTCAGACTGAAGACGCTGTGTGACTGCAAGGACTGATAAGCAATTTTTAACTGATGTTGTGTAGGTCATTGTTAAAAGCTCTGACAAAATCTTTTTTGCTACTTTTTGCAATGAACATGAATTTTAAGCCTGTGATTGTAGATACGTATGTATCATTTAAAAGAAATATGCAGAAGAAATGAGAAACAGATTTTTTTTTTTTTTGTCCTTGAATTCAAAAAGTAACATTTTCATATGAGGAAGAAAACATCATCTTTTGCATAATCAAGAAATGCAGCAAAATATTATGCTTCACAAACTTCCATTGTAGCCTGTGTTATAGTGGCTATCTTTGGACCTGCCCAGATTAATCCATTTTAGCAAAATGTCTTTCTTTTTGCCAAATTTTCCAAGCCTAGGTCAGTGATCCTGTAAGCCTGTCGTATGACTCATCTGATTGTACAAATTGAGAATATCTGGTTTATGTCATCTTGATTAATGTAGCAGCAAGTGAACTCAGAGAGCAGCACTTGTCAAAATGGGATAGAATCATATCAACAATTGTTGCTCATGAAGACTGCTGCTGCCCAGTTACATCCGTAATTCATCCAAATTTTGTAAACCTGCTGACAAAACAGTTCGTTAAGCATAGGGAAGGGAATAAATGCGTAGGGAAGAGAAGAAGTGATGGTATTCAGCTAAGGATGATTAGTTTAAATTTGAATGAACTTTGTTGTTGTTTTGATGCACTTGAATTTAGTCTAATTTTATAGCATTTTTTCATTAGTTTATTTAGTTAATGCTAGACTTACCAGTTGTGACATTTAGATACTGCTGGAAACTTCAGCTGTTTACAATTTTAACCATTGGATTCTGTCTCATCAAAATAAAATCTTTTTTCTTGGTAAAAGAATTTCTGCTCAACAGGTGTGTTCAAAAGACATACCGCATTGGAGTGGTGGGGCAGTTAGATTTGGGGGTTTTTAACTTTGATTAAAAGTAGTGACATACATGCAACTTTTGCGATTAACTTAAGTGTATGTTGATCACTGTATAAACTAAGTAGTTGGTGATACAGGTGCTGTTCAACCTCTCCTCCTGAACTGATTATGTCATTTGTTTTCTTATAAGGTGTTTAAAGGGCTTCCATCTCTTTGTCAAAGCAGATTTTTCATTGTATATGTATTGCTGTCTCTTTTCAGACTTTACTTCTTTCTTCTAGTTTGTAGCACACCTGGTCCTTTGTTAGAATCCTGTGGAAAAATTGAATTTTAAATGGTTCTAAGCCTGCCACTATTTTTCTGCTGAATTGTTTAAGGTGTGACTATTTTAGCTTCTGGATTTTTTTGTTGTTGGATTTGTTTATACAAAAGCCTATCTTAAATAATTGGCTGTTAGTCTGTTGAAAGAAGGTAGTGTTCAGAGAACTCGTGTTTTAAATGAAAAAATACTCTAATGCTTCCCTTTATCTTGTAAGGGAAAAAAGGTTTGCTTCACAAATTATTTTGTAAAAAGAAATGTAGCATTGAGATATAATCACCTTTTTTTTTCAGGGGATCTTTGCAAAATATTAATAACAGCTTTTGACCTATGAATATGAAAGGCTGAAGTCTATAATGTGAAAGCTACTGCTGATAGATATTTCTGTGTGAGTGATCACTTCCTCATGGAAGATTAGAGGAAATAACAAGCTAATACTGTTCAAAAGATGCTTTTAAATGTCTATTTCGAGAGCAAAGGCATTGCCCATCTTCCCTTCAATGTGATTATATGTATTAAGCTAAGGCATTATAAACAGGCTTGCATAGAAAACACTACTGAAAACCATCAGTAGCTTGACTTAAAAGTTTGCTATAGAGAATAAAGTTTTTACCTTAATCTGTTGCTGCAATACAACTGTAAGTCCTTGGAGAGAAGAGTGCAGAATGAAGAGTAGTGTGAATTATTTTGTCAGGGCATGCCATATATTAAATGAAGTGAGTTGAAATGATTAAGAAAAGAATGCAAGAGCAAAGAAAGGAATAATTATAGCTTAATAGGCAAAAAGTAAAGTGCATTTATAGGGAATTTAATTTGTGACAAAACTACGCCTGCAGGAATACTTGAAGGAGCAGTAACTTTGTGCTCTCTACCATTAGTAAGTGGATTATCAAACCTATAACCAAACGTAATAGAATAGTGTATATATATAAGTAAGACAGCAGGACGTTTAATCAGAAATTCAGAAATACTCGGCTTGGGGTTCTATTGCATATACGTTGTGTCATTTGAACGTCTTGTGCGTGTGGTACAAGATAATTTTTAGATATGTGATTACATTTTTTTCTTGTTCTCCGTGCCTGTTTCCAAGCAAGCCCGTCCTCACTTTTCTTCTCCATTTTCATTGCACTTCATCTTTTTTTATGTGCTGACTGCCACGCATGGCCTCAGTTTTGGTGCCCGGTAGAACAATGCTGACAAGCACCCAGCAGAAAAACTGTTTTATTGTTCAATAACGGAGCCTTTGGAAGAATGTATTATGTAGAGATGGAATAATCACCAGATAGGATACACCTGTCCATATTTCCATATTGTAGATAGAATAAAATGTTAACCTGAAGAACTTTAGTTAACTGTGGATGAGCTTGGACTTTAGAGACACAGGAAGGCCACATTGGCTGGGTTTTCCATAGAGGTGTAAGTAAGATGCCCTATAGCAATGAAGTTCTCATGATTCACCACGTAATTTTGGATTCTCGCTTCAGTGTCTGAAGTCTAGAAAATCCTTAGTGAAATAGATACTTAATTGTCTGAACTTGGGCAAAAGTAATTTTTATCTTCCTAACCCTTAGAAATGTAGCAATCCAACAAGTTCAAAAAAAATCCTTTGAGAGGTACAAGAAGTAAAGAAGAAAAGTGAGCTGAAATTGCAATTTTTAATTAATATTATAAAAACTGAAAAATGATCATACACTGGAAATTATTCAATGTTTAAAGCTGTACTCATCACAACTATGTCTCTTAAATAACTCTTTCAAGGAGATGACTGGAGTCGTCATCTGGAGATCATTCATTTTCTGAGGTAATCTGCAGAATCATAGTCTCTGTTGTTGAGGAAATATATATCACTTTTTCCATCTGAAGTTCAGTAAATTGAGTGACCCCAAGTATTCTCCATTGGAATAGTCTGTAATGCACACATATGTATGTATATCTGTTCATGTATATACAGGTATCATCTTTTCTGTGACTACAGGCTTTTGCTGATGATAGGGTATTATTCCAGAGACATTGCCATGAACGGGAGGATCGCTCTAAGATTTTAAATTTGAAGTCAGGAATTACAGTCTAAGAATGAATGTTGCAGTGTTCTTGTAGTTTGTCGCTAATAAAAGGATAGAGCATTTCCTGTGATGGTCAGTTACATCTTTCTTCTGTGTTTCCCTGTACTCTGGGGATCTACTGAAAGTGGCAGTTTATTTTTTCACTGTACTTTAGGTTTGTAATTTATAATTCACATGGCTATTTAGACATGCCTTAAAGAAAAATTGTGAATGATATATTGGACTGAATGGTAGACATTTTAATTAATTTTTGAAATGTTTTATTCCAAATAGGATGGAAACAAATTTTAAAATTTGCTCTGAAAATACCCAATTGCCCTGCAACAGGCTGGTGAAATGGACATTCTTGTCAGTTTCCCCGATAATAGGAGCTGTGAAATTGACAGGTATGTGGATTTTGTGGAGGAGCTACCCGGGCCTGGTAAGGTCTGTGGCTCACGGGCAGCCCCTGTGCACACAGTGCTATGACAGACCTGGGATGCCCATCTCAGGGCTGACAAGCATGGTGTATCCCAAACTCTACTGTTAGGAAAGGTTATAATAGCATTTTGTCTGAAGTGTGCAGTGTGTAAACCTGAACTTTGGTTAGAGCTAGAGCTTCTTTAAACTGCAGGCTTCCAGCTCCTTGGAAACTCTGAGGCCCTGTGCTCTGAGGCATTTAGTGGCTGGTGCTGGGTAGGCTTTCTCAGGCTTGTGTGACAGTGACAAGCAGGTTCCAGTATCACTGTGAGACAGACCTACCAAAATGGTTACTGCTGGGTAGGAGAACTAGAGTAAATCTGTTCTGGATTGGGTAGAAGTATAAGAAACCTGACACTATGGAAATGAAGTATGTTTAAGCTTAATGACACAACACTTTTGAATATAGCTGAAAGGCGTAACATCAACATCTGAACATCACTCATGATTCACATGTGAAACGTATCACTGAAGTACTTCTGGTGATGTTCAGCTAGCAAAGATACTAGCATCAAACATGAAATGCAGAACGGGTAACACTGAAGTTATATTTTCATTACCAGCTCAGAACTGCTTTTCCTAAAAGAAGGGTGAGAATCTGGAATGTTGTTGGTGATTGTCAAATTATGTGACTGTTTTCAGCCATCTGGAATACTTCCTCAGTTCTGAAAAGCTTTTGCTCTTTTCACCTCTAGAGAGGCATTCCTTAACTAACAGTATAGCAAATACTTCTATCTGTTTTTTTACATATTTTAACAAGATGGGCTCTCAGAACCTTTGCATGTTCGGGTAACAAAATGAGCTGAAATTCAGATAGACAATAAATGGTACATGTACCCCCCAGGCATTGTATTGTTCCTTAAAGGCAGTCTGCCCAGTGGAAAATAAATGGATCTTGAGTGTGAAATAGATAATGTTTTCTTGGAGTAATCAGGCTGCATCAAAGGGGAAGCTGCTGGGATTTACAAAACCGTTTAATGCAAGGAAGGGTTCTGCTGACCGAATTATGAATGTAAGGCATACCCACATTTCTTTACTTGTACTTTTGCCACGGAATTGCATTTCAGATGTTTGTAACTGTGAATTAGACTTTGATTCTTAGTGCTGTAACATCACATTTATGGAGTATTTCAAGTCACCTGTATGTGAAGATTAATTATGACTGTGTTATAACTGTATTCAGGAGCTTATAAACACGTTCAGTTTCTCACTGGGTATAAACAGTGATTTAGGTTCTGTTTTGTTTACTTGTTAGCCTCCCCTGACCCAAACTTTTATCAGCATCATCAGAACACTTCTGTTGCACCCTGCCTTTCCAAGAATTGTCAAGAATTAGAAATATATGGGCATTTTCTTGTATGTTACTATCATCAGGTTTGCAACATGGAAAATCACCGATTTGTTTGTCAGCTGGTATGTAGTGTCCCAGTGTCATTAACTCCCACTGAATATTTTTCTACCAATAGCTTTACTTGAAATATTACAGAGCCCAGCACTTACTTATCAACCAACATCGTGTAATAAAAATAGAAAATACCCTTTTTAAAGCTAAGTACTTATTTTAAATTACAACTTAAAAAAAAAAATGAATCTATGAGAAAATTTGTTTCAAGTGGTGAATCTCACTTAAAAAAAAGGGTATTTAATTTTTTCTCTGAGCTTACCCATGCAGTTTGATTGGTGTGGTTTGTTTTTGGTTTTGGGTGGGTTTTTTTTGGTTTTGGGTTTTTTTGTGTGTGTGTGTGGTTTTTTTTGTTAGGTGGTTATTACGTCCAGTGTTGAGCAAGACAGTATCAGAGAGGTTTCTGTATAAATGTTTGACAGCTTCTGGTAAGAAATGGATGGTTAGGATGTGAGCAATGACATTGCTTCTGAGGTTAATACTGGCCTTAAACAATTAATAATTAATACTTAATCTTTTAAGTATTTTTAATACTTCTCTTTTTTCTCGATATTTAGTAAACCAACCATTTTAGCAGGGGGGATTTTTTTCCCCTTTTTTAAAGGTGGACATGCATAGTGATTGTCAGGTTAATTTTTCTCCTTAGAAAGCAATAAAAAGGGGACTGTTCCAGTGATTAGACATGAGATCAGCTGTCTTTTCCTAGTTGTATATGTGATTATGACCCTCTGAAGGTCTTGGAAAAATATTGGCTAAGGGGTACTAGTACATATGACTTACTTGGGCTTTCATAAAAAAACCTTTCTCAAAGTCCCTCACACATTGGTACTAAGGACAGAAAGAATTTACAAGATGAGAAATAAATTGCTGTCAGGATTTAGAGGCTGCCTATGTGACAAAATGGTAATGAATAAATATGGGATATTTTTTAGTATCTTTTATTTTAGCAATCCAGTAGCAGTGGGGTACCTCTATTAGAAGGCTGTAGTTTAATATATTATTATTTTCCACTGAGAGGTAGGTGATAACTAAAATGATCTTTACAGCATTACACAAAATTATTCCCATTGGTCAAGACCAGAAACAAGTGAGTTTTCTAGAAATTAACATGATAGTAGGTAAATTTTATGGTTGAGAAATGTCAGGAAGGTATGAGAAAGAATGTTTTGAACTACAGCTACAATTTTCAGACTACTAAATTAACGTGAATGGTTGTGCTGAGGTGTTTGCAGGCCCGTAACTGCTGTGGATGTAAAAGGAGCCAGGTATGTTTGGCCCATGCTGTTGGGTCAAAATGTAACATTGTCCACAGTACATATCCTGCTTGAATTCTTTCCAGTCTCTTTCACTTGTCCAGGTTCTAGTCACCCTGATCTCAGAGTGGATACAGCAAAAGGGATGGAGATTGGAAGATATGGAAGGGAAATGATTGGAGACAGATAGAAGTTGAAGAGTACATACTGGTTTAGAGAAGTAATGAAGAAGGGCATGAAAAATCATTAGTGAATATAAATTTGTTTCTGTTCGGCTTCTGCAGACTTGCAGCAGGAGATTGTTAGCTGAAGTTATTGCCACCCTCAGCCATCTGCCTTGCCCTGCACCTTTAATAGATATGGAAGCCCTCAGGGCAGACATCTGATCTGCTTGTAAACCAGCTTGTGAATCACTCTTATTTTCAACCCAGTGCATTAAGGAAGCCAATTTCTGCTTAGGAGTGTAGCAATGTCTGTGAGAGGAGGGAAGAAGATGGTTTTGGTTGGTAGCAACATCAAGCAGGGTGAGTCTGCCAGAGACCTCATACATTTGATATTTGAAGGAGAAAAGTTTATAAAACTGTGACTACTGAAATCTGATAAAAAGGGAAATGCTTGTTTTATCCAATGTGTATTTAACTGGTGGAAATGTTCACAATAACATAGTGGCAAAGCTATGAGCTTAAGGTAGTGTCCCTTGTATACCATTTTCCACCCCTCTAAGTTTTCAACCCCTGGTTTCCTGTGAGGCTGTTTTTCTATGCACTTAAATTATTTTTGAGGCTTTGAGCAACCTGGTCTAGTGGAAAGTGTCCCTGCCAATGGCAGGGGGGTTGGAACTAGATGGCCTTTAAGTTCTCTTCCAACCCAAACCATTCTTTAATTCTGTGATTTTGTGAGTTGTGCCTGTCTGTCTGAGTTCTGGTCCTAGGAACTTCTACATTTAGTGACAAATTTCAACAGATTTTGACAGGTGTCTAATATATGAAATTTCTTCCAATTTCCTGAAAATTGCTATCTGTATAGAAGACAATCTTATTAGTACCACCTCTGAAGCTTCAGTACAAACTAAATAGATATTATTGAAGATTGATCAGTATTATGGCTCTGAGTCAAACAAAGCATCTGCTGACTTGCTCAAGCAGTTTGGGACAAGCTGTTTGAGTTAATGAAGGAGAGGAAGAGAAGGAAGATGGGGAGGGTTACTAGGGAGAGGATACTGTAAGAAATGCGGAGGGAAACAGCTGAAATTAACATGAAGGAATTATTGGGATGTAACACAAATCCATAAGAATTGAAGAGTCATTAGGTTTGCTGCTTATAGAATAACTACCTCTACTTTTTTTTGTTTGTGTTTCTTTCTCTGACCAGGCAGAATTTTAATTTTATTGTTTGTTACAAGGTGTGTCTGCTTACCATTGAATGTGGTAATGGGCAACACTGAATCTAAAAATCATCAGATAAGTGTAAGTTAAAATGCTGTAAGCAGTACATAATATGACAGACAGTATGCCGTGATTCACAGGGTTATTGTGTGTGCTGGTTTTGGCTGGGATAGAGTTAATTTTCTTCATAGCAGCAAGTCTGAGGCTATGTTTTGAATTTGTGCTGAGAGGAATGTTGACAACACTGATGTTTTAGTTGTTGCTAAGCAATGTTTACATTAAGCCAAGGACTTTTTCAGTTTCTCATGCTGCTGTTGTTCTCCCAGCTTCTTCTCTACAAAAAGCTGTGAGAGGACAAAGCCAGGACAGCTGACCCAAACTGACCAAAGGGATATTTCATGCCATAAGCCATCATACTCTGTATATAAGCTGAGGGAAGTTGGCCGGGAGGGGTGGGATCGTTAATTGGGGATGGGCTGTCAATCACCAGGTGGTGAGCAGTTGTTGCATTGTGCATCACTTGTTTTTGTATATTCCTTTATCAGTAATATTATTTTCTCTCCCTTTGGTGTGCTATTAAACTCTTTTTATCTCAACCCTTAATTTTTTTTCCAATTCTCTTCCCCCATCCCACCTGGGAGACAGAGGGCAAGCAAGCAGCTGTGTGGTGCTTAGTTACCAATGGGAGCTAAACCATGACACTGTGGCACACAATACCTTGAGTTTGCAAGTTCAGTGCTAGCTTAGACACATCACTGTGGTAACTGCAGTGCACCTGCATTCATGACGACACAGTTCTTTGTATGAGAACGTACTGTCAGTAAGTGTTATTATATGTAGGATATTTTGACTATTCATGTAGCAAAGATGAGAAAGAGACAAAAGGTAGGAAAGGCTGTTCTTCAAGAGAAATGGTGGAGTGGGAGTCCATGGAGACGGAAAAGAATTCAGGGAATGAGAAACTCAAATAATAAGAAGAGAAATCAGGGTTAATCATCAGTTTATACCATCACACAATAAGAATGCTGGCAAATAAATTAAAAAGACTGTAATGGGGCATTTCAGCTGAATGATGTCTGTTTGTTTGTCATAAGTAGCTGCTATATCCTTTGTCTAATTAGTGAGAACTGGAAGGGAGAGGGGTTGGCAAGTACAGTAAGAATACATCCAAATACCAAATCTAGAAAACCCCATTGTGCCCATGGACAAAGATTAGACAAGAGGAAAGATGCTAGATTTAAATATGAGGATCTGAGTTATCGTTGATATTATATCATTTGAAGCCTATGGAGTTATAGTAATTATGAGTTGACGCTGGAAGCTGTTGTATGTAATTCTGTACTCTGAGTCCTTTCCTATTAAACTTATTACGGTTGGGGGTGTGTCTGTGTGTTTGGTTTTTTGGTTATTTTTCTTCCTTTATAGTCACAATGAGTGTTGGTTTAAGCTTAATATCTATTTTTGGAGCAAATTTATCTTGTAAACATTTGCTTTGAAGCTGTGAAAGTTTTAGCAATTTCTGTATGTTTTCTCTGTACTTACCTACTGCTGCAATGGTCTCAAGAGAATGCATACAATATTTTTTGAGTAAACTAAATCCAAAAACAAGGTGTGAAAATAATTTCTAAAACTAATTTCTAATATCTACTCAATATTTCCTCAAATTGTAGCCTACAGGGTTTCAGCTTCACATTCCAAGGAAAAGAAAAATACTATTTCAATGTGACGTAGCATTGTTAATTTCTATGAAGATCCTCATGGTGGTACCATCTAAAGTTCAATAACCATTCATGACCCTGGTATGATTTAACTGGTTTTATATCACCAGAGACTGAATTGAAAAAATACTAATTTGTATTTTAAAATGAGCTCTTCGGATTGCCTGTTTTAAACAGTCCATGTCTAAGCAAGAAGCCTCAAAGAAGATATTGAAGAGTGAGTCTGAGCTGGGCCAAAAATCAACCTAGCAAGAGAGAGAGAACCCTCAGACAGATGAGCTCCCTGGCCCAGCTCATTGTGGGCCACACAAGCAGTGCTGTGTGTGTAGGGGGAAGTCTTGAAACAGGACACAGGCAGGTCTGACTCTTTCAGTGGCAGAACAGATTTAGTTTAACTTAAACCAATTGTGAAACTGCACCTTAAATCATCACTCTCTTGGAACAATAAGCTGCACAGGAAGCACACTTAAAAGAGTTAAATCCTGGCTTCACTGCAGTGAAATACGAGTTTGGCCACTGATACATATAAAGCCATGGTTTTGCTAGGGAGGGAGTGTGATCATGGGAAGAGAGATGGTGAGTCACCTTTGGAAAAATCTATAAAAATGAGGATGGAAATGGTTAGCAAAATATTGAGATACTGAGCAGCTGAAAAAGAAATTAAATTTTAATAGGGTATGTATGTATGGATGTGATGTTAAATGCATAAAGTTTATACATTCCTGGGCTGAGCAGTTGAGGTTACAATGTGCCTTTTTGACAGAAGGAGGAATTTTGAACACAAAATTTACATTTATTGGCTTACTGTGTTTTGGGTAACATTGGTGTAGCCCATGTTTCTTCTCTGTAAAGAACTGGTGTATCTTTGAAGTATCAAATAATGAAGGGGTAAAATAGAAATTAAAAGAATTATAGTCATTCCATTGTTTTTAATTCTCTTCAGAGAAAGTTTACAGTCCTGGGAATAATTAAATATAAATAAATATGCAAATAATGGGATTGTTCAGTTTTGATTTTTAACCAGATGCAGAGAGACAAATCCAGTTGTGACTTCAGAAAGGTTTCTCCCCTTATTTTATTAAAACCAGAAGTAATAAAAAGATTGTTTTCTTTTCAATATGATGAGAATAAAAACTTGAAAAGATGTTGTAAATGAAACAATAAGAATACAAAATCGTTCTTAAAGGCATAGTTCATAATAAAAAAGTGAAAGTCATGTATTTGTCCTTTCCAACAAAGGTAAAGAATATACTTTCTTTTTTCTCCAAAACATTCCTACATTATTGCAGAACTTTTTAATGTCACTGACTTTTAAGTTTTCTTGATTTTGAAACTATAAATGCTGACACTGAAGTACCAAACTAATGTTGCATATAGTCCTTTCTTAGTCTTCCTTCAAGTCTCTTCTGATTTGAAATTTCATCTTCAAGATCATTCAGAGCATTAAAGTATTGTCCAGTAGGCTGGAATAAGTAACATCTGTGTTATATAAAATCTGCATTTATTTTTATTGTTTAAATAATTTTTTTTTTGAATGATGTGAAATGCAGATGAAAGATAACTAATTTTGTTCTTGTATGGAATCTTTTGCCTAACTAAACCTGAAAACATAAAGCTTCGAGATTGAGAAGATAAACCATATTCGCCATGGGCAGGTTTTACAGTTTTTGTGTAGACACATCCCTCTCACTGCATGTAGCTTTCTGTGCATGTGAAGGCAAGTCAGCTGGTTTCATCCACAGAACACCATAGAGAAGGGTGCATGTCCTGCTTATGCCTTACAGAGAAGTTACCATTCACTCTGGTAGTTCCCTGTTAGCAAAATTAAAAGCTGACTGTAACCAAATGCGTGTTTCCTTCTTCAGTCATTGAACTGCAGACCAGAGTCCTCGTTTCTCTCCTACACGTAGAGAATACAGTCATTCCGAGTTAATGCTTACTTGTAGAATTGTTTCCTCTTGCTCACCTGCCACATCTCTCAAAGATTACTCCAGCACATCAAAGTAAAATGTTTTTTCTTGATAAATGGATTACTCTTTATTTTGTTTAGGACACTCAGAAGCTGACTGAATGGTTATCATTTTTACATATACAAAGGAACTTAATTTATCATTGTATTTCTATTTCTGACTCTCAATTAGTTAGTGTATTTATGACCATAGGCAAATGTGAATTAATGACTGTGGAGAGAGAATTCCTCAGAATGTCACAGATTTAATTATTCAATCACTATCACCTAAATCCAGAAATAGTCTAATGTTTGGGATTGAGGAGACTTGGCAAGGTGTCTGACAATAGTTTGCAGATCTATTTGTCCATTTGACTCTATGAGGAAATGTATCTTTGCAGGGCTATTATCAAACATTTTTCATGCTTGCTTGGATGCCCTTAGAGAGAGAGAAAAATCTTTTGACATATTTGAGTGTTTCTGAGAGGAACTAATTTTTCTGGTGTTTTTCAGGAAACAGATAGCAACTGGGTTATGTCCTTCACAAATAATTAGGCTGAATTTATCTTTGCATTTTTTTATTAATACTCACATCGTGATCTGATAAAAATAATACTTGCTTTGTGAACATTGCTCTAAATGTATGTCTAGTTACCAGACACAAAATACTGTTAAGGTCTATCTGCTGAGCAGTAGTTATTTTTTTCATCTTGGAATATTGATTATCTGTTGTATGTGTTAAAAAGCATTTTGTATTTGCTTAAGGAGTCGGTACTTGTAAATGAACAAAAACTTGGCAATATTTCACAATATATTGGATCTGTACATAGATAAGTGTTTTATGAGTAGGTGATACTTGAAACAGAACGTTAAACAGATGGGAGACTTTCAGTGGTGCATTGGGAAGTTCTGTCATGGGTACATACTCAGGGTGCTTATTGAAAGGGTAATGAGCAGGTCTGCAAGCTAAGCTGCTGAGGTGATAGGGAGTAGTGAGGATTTTTGACAGCTGGGAGAGCTTCCTGTGCAGGACTGTTTTGGGGTCCTCATCCGAAAGGGAACTTTGAGTGTACATAGGCAATTGAAAATGTCATTTGGGAGCCGAAGAAGTTTTTCTGTGCATCTACTGAAGCATTATCAGATGTTGCAAACTGTTTCTTGTATTCTGGGAAACTGAAGGGGTGTTGCATTTGAGGGAATGCAGTTGAATTGATAGGATGTAATTTTATGGATGAGCAAATGTATCTGTACATTAGTTTCAGAATAATATTTGTATCCATGATAATGAAACCAGTAAGTTACAGTTTTGAAAATTTCTTTGAGCTCATCATGACCTCTCATTTGTGGTAACTTTCAAACTAGCTGCCACTTCAGTTTTTCTTTCAACTGTTGATAGAGCAAGACTCATTCATTAAATCTGCATTTTCTTAAAAATGTCTTTATACAGTCATAACATCAGAATTCTTTTAATTCATGTAGATTACCGTATTTCAGGAATTCTAAAACAGATGAATAAGGTGATGAGAAGATAAGACATTGTGTTGATAGCAAGAGATCTTAACCTGCTTCTCATGTTCAAATTTATTTACAATTTGTCAGATTATGTCAGTTTAGCATTACTCAGTTAAATAAGAAAAAAAACCGCAGAAAGGCAGTGATTACTTGGCAAATGCAATTTTCTAAAAAAATTAAAAAAAAAAAAATCCAAAATCATATCTTTAATATGCTAACAAATACTATTAAGAATCACATTTTGATATTAGGAACACTTTTCTGAATACATACTTGAATATTCTGATATAATACGAGTTTTGAAAAACTTTGATTCTTGTGTCTTGAGAGAAGCAAAATTACACTAAGTTTTAAGCAGTGTTGAATTTCAGATGGGGTATCCTTCCATCAGTGTAAAAATGGTGTCTTGCTTACTTTTATTTCTGATACTTTGATAAACATCTTTTTTTTTTCTTTTTTTTTAATCTTCTGGTGCTTTAGTCCTGTAGAAACATGTTCATATTCTGAATTGTTAGTGTTGCTTAAACACCTAATGCTCTTAGCCCCTAGGGTGCAGCTCTGGGGGATGGGCTGGGCATAACTGAATGTGGTAGATGTCTTTCATTAAAGACGCTGCCCTACTTCCGCCTCTGTTCATTCATGCAGGGCTGTATGCTCCTGGAGGTTCCTTTAAACTGACTGTAATGCTGTTATGGGCCCTCAGTGCCAATGCAGCTCACTCTGCCAGGTGCAGAAGATTCCAGCAATAACATTTTTCCTCTGAATGAGCTCACACCAGGGTCAGGTACGAATCGAGCACCGATATCACTGGGAACAATAGAAAGGGCTAAGTGCATGGAAGGAAGTGGGACTTTCTCCATTCCTTGGAACAAGGTACTGGATTGCAGAACTGCATCCTTAGTGACTGCTGGGTAGCACCGAGGAGTTTGACCTCATTCACCCACCACCTGAGCTGATAGTATTTCGGGGCCAGTGAGCTTTGCTAGTGCTGAAGACTGAAAACCATGAATCACTTGGCCTTTTTGTGTTGACCTGACTTGCCTCTCAGTGCAGCGCTACATGTTTTCTTTCTGCTTGAAATACATCTGCTGTGCTGTGTATTGTTGAAGTTGATTTCAGTTTACACTTGTTGATTTTTTTGCTTTGTTTTCTGTGTTCCTCCTGTTGATATGGTTTGCGCTGCAAGTTTGACCTCATTTCATTTTAGGTTATCTACCAGCCAAACTGCCTGAACTCTAGGAATTTAGTAGAGACAGTTCTATTTGAGAAGGAGAATATACTGAATTAGTAATTTATCTTCTGTGATATGATACACTCTTTTCTGCTGCCTCCTTCCAGCGTATGATGACTGTGCTTCCTAACATTTTGTTTCGTCGATCCTTGGGTTTTTTACAATGCTTTGTGGAACATTTGCTATCTTATATTGAATTGGCTTTCCATTCTAGGATATCTGCCTCCCTCTCAATTGAGAGAATTGCTTTGAATGCTTAGCCTGCAGTTTTTATACTCCGCAGTGGATGGCATATAGTGCCACCAAGGAATGTGGTTCACATTCTGCTCCACTGCTGTGAACTCCACAGTTAAACATGCCTACGGGAGTTTGACAGCTCTCCTGTTAAGGAGATAAAACCCAAAAGAGAGAAACCTGTAATACTGTAGGTAAATTTTCAGTCTCTGGAGTCAATGGCAACTCAATGGAGTCATGATTAATGTTAGTACGTCTTGAGAAGCCGAATTGTCAGGTAACATTCTCTGATTTGTTTACAGGATGGTTTTATAGTTCTGAAATGAGATCTTCTGGAGAAATGTGTGGGTTTAATTCTTATCCAGAAGCTAAAGTAGTGCTGAATAAACATGCATGAACTAACGTGATGCAATGACTGATGCATTGTTTAGGGAATAATATCATCCTGCAATATTCAGTGGAAGTGTAGCAACCACCTGTAATACGTATGTACCACGACATTATTTCCCATTTCAGCCAACTCAGTCTTGTACTGCAGTACACTTGCGCAAGACTTGTGGCAAAACTAAAAATTTCTGATTTTCTCTCATCCAAACCAAAACCATGAGCAAACATAACCTGATAGTGTACTGAACTGGTAGGTTACACAAAACAATGTAACAGAATAAGTGCTATCTGTATAATACCCCCAACTACAGAGGTTTTGCAGTAACTGAAAATTTCTTTAAAAAGCATTTGCTTCTCTTAATTAAAAAAGTATTGCAAAACTGTGGTTTCTTTGGAACTTTATTACCTGGCTAATATATTGGATGTGTGGGATGGTTTTGACATACCTGCTAGTTTATCTGCTTGACCCAGCTGGAGAGATAAAATTATATTTAAAAATTGCGTTCTGCCCTCTCTCAAAGACGTCAGTGGAGTGAATTTAATCAATGAGTGAGGAAGAGTGTGTACTGTCAGCTGTGATGCCATTGGTATGCTGATGGTATCCAGCTCACTGTCTGCTTCTCTGAGTGTAGACAGTGCAGTCTTCCAGATGTCCCAGTGTCTGGCCAGAATAGGGATAGTGATACAAAGCAGATGTTCTTGTCTCAGGACAGAGTTGATGCAAGCTGATAGAGGGATGGAACTGGAAGAAACAGCAGAGCTTCGGTTGCTGGATGCCATCTTATCTTTGATTCAGTTAGCAGAGGTGACAAGGAGGGCAGTTGTCCCTTTGCAGCTAGGCAGAAGAGCAATAATAAATATCCACTGTTTGTTTCTTCCACCTTATCATCTAAGAGTTTTGGTGACTGTCATAGGATTACTGAAATGTTACTGACTTCAATGGAAATAGAGCTTCCTATGAACTTTCACGTGCAATGTACCAAGTATCATTTTGTATCAAAGTATCAAAGCACACTTTGCTAAGTGTGCCTGTGCACACAGAGAATTTAGAGATCTCTCTGCTTTCTCTCTGCCTGCCCAAACTGTCCAGTCCGAGATCACTCATATACGAGTCCCTGAATTAACTGGAACTTTGCTAACACAACAGCTTGGTCTGCAGCCAGGTGCATTCGAGCATAGTGCTTAACTGGAATGCGCTTTTTTTAAAATGGGAGATTTTTAATGGCTATTTTCTCAGTAGAAAATTTAATCTGTACAAGCATCTTGCTTCTTATTTGGTCTATTTCTTCATGAAGACTAGTCTGTGAAGGACGAGTAAAGTGTTTGACTAAATTTGGAATTTTGTTATTTTAATTTAAAAAAAAAAGAAAGAAGAAGAAATTGGGGAAGGAAAGATATTTTGAGGCAGGAACCCTTGATCTAGCTAGGTAGGTTTGTGGAAGAGAGCATACAGACTCTAATAACTGGCACTCCAGTAATGCTTGTACTAATAATTGTTCAAAATAAAACTGTTGGAAGGTTCAGTGTTACTGGAAATGTTTGACATAAGATTATTTGTAGTTTTTATGCTTTGCCTCAACTTTGGTTTCAATAAAAGGTGTATGAATTTCCACTGGCCTCTTGGCAAGCCAGTTAAGTTTAATCCTGCCAAGGGGCTGGTAGAGTAAATTAGGCAGGTGCAAAGAAATACAAATGTGGCCCTCAGTGCAAAAAATGATTTATACAAAGCTGAATAGTTTAATATCTTCTCTGACTGGCTGAAAATTCACTGTGGTTGCTTTGTGTTTAGTGAGATGTATTACTGAATTAATGAAATATTTTTCATCTTGGCTCATTTTTGTAAAACTTCATATAAACATGCAAATTGTCAATTTAGTTCAAAATAGATGTCATAAGAAAAAAACATAAGTGACAATGTAATGTAAAATGCTATATTTTGGATATGTATTGTAAGGAACATCTGTACTACATTAACAAAATACACTTGGAAAATATTATGCCTGGCTTCTCTTTGTTAGAAAATAAAAAAACCCCCACAAAGTGAAATTAAAAACAAAATCAATACTTTTAAATATATATTCCTTTCTAATGCTTTGATATTTTTGGTATGATTGAAAAAAAGCTGACCAATTTAAGCATGGCTTATTTTATTATTATGACAAAGCCTTTTTTGGTAGTTTTCTTACAGAATTCAGAGTTGGACTGAGGTCTGAATTGCATATTCAAATAAATATAGCAGTTGCATAAATAAATGACACCAGAATTGGAGCTGATTAGAAATACTGATCAAAATTTGCTTTTAATTTTAAAAGATGTTTTACTTAAAGTTCAAAAAAGAAAGTTTTTCCAAGGAAAAACGTTAAAAGATATTCCTTTAGATGCCTCCCAAAGTCCAGAATTTCTGGTGGTTTTGTGGATTTTCTCATTATGACCTTTTTGAGGTTCTGTGTTATTAATATAGTGCAAGTACTTTTATACAATTATGTCAGTTGCAGTAATGCCTTACAGAATGTGATGTAACAAGTGAAATACTGGACGTTTTATTTTATTGGAAATGTAGAGGAATTAATGTGCTCCAATCAATAGTAAATTCCTGTTATTGTAAGAATAGTGTTTGAAATAACGCTTTAACACTGAAGGAAACTACCTAGTTGACAGTTTAGACCAATGTGTTTGAAATAACAGTTTCTGTGGAGCAACAGTGGTTATATAGTTCGTTATTGTTGCTGAACTAATAGGTGAACAGTGGTTATTGGATTATTAGATCATTTGTTTTAGGATTACCAGTAGGGAATGGTAAGAGGGCATGACGCTGGTTCTTTTAAACTGTGATTATGAACTTTCTCATTTAAATAAAACAAGACTATAATGTTGCGTTCAGTCGGTGGTTTGGGCAGTTGGGATATCCAAAACTTGTCTTCATCTGCCTGATTTGGAGCAAGGCTCTGAAGCAATTTAGACACACTCTCATCTCCGATGTCAGTGTTCCATCAGTCTTGTCTGCAAGTAATTTGTTTTCTGTAGCAAATGAATAGCCCACAGAGTGGAAAAAGGGAGGATAAGCAGGAACTGTGTGGGCCAGTGCTTAGTGTAGTTGTCTAAGGTACTGAAGTGTGCTGTAATGTAACTAGAACATCTTCCTCAGAAAAGATTACCTCCTACGTTTATTCTAGTCCCAGCTTAAAATAGGAAAATGGAGAAACTGAAGACAGATTCCTCTTACTGATTAAAAGCGAGAACTCTAATCCATGGTTCATCACGTGTTGCAGTACCTTCAAACAGTGCTGCTTTCTGTAGTCCCATGTTGTTTTGTGATTTTGACTGTGGGGTGGGATTCTGCTAGATTGACTCTGACAAATGATACAGCTAGAGATGGACATTCAAACTCAAAGACATAGCAGCAGCATGTTGCAAATGGTTTTGACAGTGTCCATCAATGGAAGCACAAACATTCAGGGAATTTATTGTCATCTTGGGAATCTTGTAAAGTAATATGTCTTCAGAACGCTGGGCTAAGCAATCTAAAATGTCTTTAAGGAGTAGAAATCTCTTGATGAATTTACTTAGGATGATATTTACTTCAACACTTCATGGCATTGGGTCTGAATTGAGCCAAATTTCACAGAACCACAGAATGGTTTGGATGGGAAGGGACCTTAAAGACCATCTAGTTCCAACCCCCCTGCCATGGGCAGGGCCTTGAAGACAGCGAGGGATGGGGCATCCACAGCTTCTCTGGGCAACCTGTTCCAGTGCCTCACCACCCTCTCTGGGAAGAACTTCTTACTGATGTCCAATCTAAACCTCCCCACTTTCAATTTAAACCCGTTACCCCTTGTCCTGTCACTACAGACCCTTCTAAAAAGTCCCTCCCAGCTTCCTTGTAGCCCCTTCAGGTACTGGAAGGCTGCAATAAGGTCTCCCCAGAGCCTCCTCCAGGCTGAACAAGCCCAATTTTGTATTTGAAGATGTTAATAGGAAGACAGTTTGGAACATATGTACCAGACTAACAGCATTGTCTACTCCATGACACCGAAGTCATAGATGAATAGGAAGAAACAAAGTGAGACATCCTGTAGCTAGTGCGTTGCAGAAGATAACTGCAGTTTTGCTGGATTAAATATTTTCAGGAGTGGAGCATCAGGTGTGCTGGATTATTCGTAGTTCTTTGTCTGGAAGCTTAATTCCTGCTTGTTCGAACAGTTAATTCGCAATTAAGGTGGGATTTTTATTGGGCTCTCTTGATATTGCTAAGAAAATTTATCTAAAAGAGAGAAAATTGTTTAAGATAATAAGAAACATACAGGTATGACATACAAAGCAGCATAAATTCCTGGAATACAAGAAGAACTGCTATTGGCAGTATGGTTTTGTTGGGGTTTTTTGAGTTAGTTTTCAGGGCCTGTGTGTGTGGTTTTGGTTATCTGGGGTTTTTTTCCTTTTTCTTTCCATTTTTTTAATGGGAGTAATAGAGCATATTGCGTCTGCTCCAGTCAACAATCCTTGACAAATCAGTAGTATGTACATGGAATATGTCAGTGTCTATCATGATGTAAGAACACTGCCTTGAGAAATTCATTGCTTCAAAGAAGGAGGCATTATTTTATTGGTGCATCAGAATTGATTGGTGGCCTGCAAGAATGTAAATCAGAATTCATTATCTGAATTTTTTACTCTCACATGAAAACATTTAGTGCTTTTGTTAGCGTTAGACTGATCAGACAAACTCTGAGCTGTCATAAGCTCTCTGAAGATGAACCAGGCCTTTTTCCAGCTTTGCACCTTATACTTCTTGAATTACTCTTGGGAAATGAGTACACGGTTTGTAATGGAAGAAGGACACAAAAGTGACTGGATCACATCAAGCAATATAGCACATACACTGATTGCATGTGCCTTCTGTACGACTGAACTTTCACCGCATTAATAGGAGTTCTGCATAAGAAGAGCTCTCTGTCCTTACAGTGAAAGGTGTGTGAGTCTTGTAGGAGATGTTTGTAAGATGATTCCACACCCTCCTCCCAAGACATGAAGCAATCTTGCAGAGTTTTTAGAGTACTTGGCATTATTCCCCTACCCCTCTCCCCAGCCCTTCCTCCTCAGTAAAAGAGGAAGTAAATAATTACAACTGACGTCCTGTTTAAAAACGTTACCTTGTTCTGGGTTATGTTCTTGTTTAGCTGAAATAGATACCCTTTTTCCCCTTCCCTGTTTGATGAAACTTGTCTATTACAAAATCACAGAGACTTGAGCTTAGTGCAGCATTATTAATATAGAAAACATCTGGTTCTGTGCTATGGTATATTACACTTGTGATCTTTATCTCACGTTTAAGTGTTTTCTTGTATTGTTATGGCAATGCATGAAGATTGCAGCTGTGTGAATTTATTTTGGTGCATTGCTGATTTGAGAAAAATGTAAAGGTTTTTTGTTTGGTTGGTAGGTAGTTATTTTTACTACACGGAACATACTTAATGGAAATTGCTATAGGACCAAGGTAGGGTTTTCACATACCCTATTCACGTATAGAATAGCATAGAATTAACATTAAATCAAAGAAATACAATGCACAATCATGTGTTAAAATGACAAACCTTTATTAGCACAAATAAGATTGGTTTGGTTTTGTGAACTTCCAGCCTATCGCTATACAAAAATAGGTAACAGTTTTCTAAGGATTTGAGTTGTTTTATGGTATTCTTATCTTCCATCACATAAGCAGTCATGAACTTGGCTTTTCTTTCTCTTTTCTCAGTGAATTACCTCATTGCTGCTCAATAAAATCA
>NW_010249478.1:26520-42742 GCF_000690775.1 Eurypyga helias
CTAGTTGGTCTAGGAAAGAACACAAAGAAAGAGAAAAGATTCAGTGTTACAGACCCTGTAACTGAATTGACTTCTCAATGAAATCTCTTTTTTCCTAAGAATGATTCTTTCCAATGTTATATAGAAACATTTGAACACCATGTTTTTGTTCTTAAAATATATTATTGCACTCACTGCTTGTATTTATTTTGTGACACCCTTATTTATGAACAAGTACTCTTCTGTAAAACACACATCAATTACTGAACAATATATACACTCACACACAAAGTTTAGTACTAAAATTACTGTATGATTTATTGTTGGGTGTTTGGTTTTTCAATCACGGGTCTTCAGTAATGAATGTGGTCGATCAGGAAGATTGCCATATGGCATGTAAACTTACATCTCAATAATTCCCATCCAAGATTATGGGTATTGGGAACCAGGCAGCTTCTCAAAGCCCAGTTGATGTAGTGAGGAGACAGTGCAATATCTGCACTGTAAATCTGAGGCATCCAGGAGAAACTGAAATCACTCAATACTAAGGCAGAAGTTCAATAAGCAAAGTTAAGTCAAACACTGCACTTACTCTAGGTAGGTGGGGTTGTACTTCTCTGTCTAGTTGGAATATTAGCAGCTTTTTGTAGCTTGTCATGGACAAATTCCATCCAATGCTGAATTAGATCAATGAATATTCCTTCAGAAAAACTAACAATTGTATATGTTGTAGGCTCTTTCTTTTTTTTAATCTGTATGTATATGTTGTAGGCTCTTTCTTTTTTTTAATCTGTATTTTAGCACGCATAGTACTGCTATTGATCTAACAGCATGAGACAATAAATCACTACTGCATAACATTCTGCCTACTTCTCTGTTAGCTACAACTACAGGCACCTCTGAAATCCACGTTTCTTGCACAGTTTCACCTAATTTTCTCTTGAGCTGACTAAAAATTTAAAAAGTCATGTTTTAGATGTACAGATTCAAATATAAAAGGTGTGATAGAGGGCAGTCGATGTCATTGCTCTGTGGAAACAGTTGTAGTCGATAGAGAGCCAGAAGTTAATCAGGCAGAGAACAGTTGAAAACCTCATTTAAAAGAAATCACATCGGTTGAGGGGAAAAAAAAACCCACAAGGCATATGCCTCAATTTCATTTAAACTGTAATCCATCCAGTGGTTTACATCTGTTAAAAAATATGGAACCTTTCACACCTCTTTAAAGTACAATTAAACTGTATTTATTTTAATACATAATGTATTCTGAATATGTAATACCTTTTCTGAAATGACTCATAGATGATTGATTTCATAATTCTTTATCATATAGCCTTCCAAGCCCTTTGAATTAGTTTGTATATTAACCATAGATGACTTAAAAAAAAAAAAAAAAAGAAGTGTGTAAATGGTGTAAATCGAAGCCAGAAACTTCAGTGGAACTGTCAGTTTATATCACCAAGCCAACAAATTTTGGGAGGGAGAAGAGTTTTCTTAAGCAGTAAAATAAAACATCACCGATAAGATCTTGTTCAAGGACTTTAGTCACAAAAATTTCATTTAAGTTTAGCCTTGATGTTCTTGGATGTTGCTTATTAAAATGGGTGTCTCCCAAAAAGGGTGGTGTTAACATGTCATAATCCCGACAGTCTGACCACACTGCCCAGAGGTTGAAGCACAATGGTAAGAGTTTGTGAACTATAGAGGACAGCTAGAAATATTTTAGGTACTGGTTTGATAGGTTGTAACATCCTCTTTTGTGTATGAAGGCGGCCTGGTACTCCACTGTGCATCTGTGATGACTGCTTGTGTATTTTAAATTAAAATTGAACATTGCCTCTGATTTAAAAATTCTCTGTGACTTTTCCCCCTCTGATGTCAGGATTTAAAGTCTGCCTTTACTCACTTTCTGCTTCACTCAGATCCTTTAACATCAGGTTTCTTTTGTAAACATAAATATATGAAAGTATGTGTGTACACATTATCTGAAAAACATGTTGATTAGGTGATCTCATACTGTAAACCATAAGTCACAGGCATCAGTCACTACACGGGATGGTTGGTGCTCATTTAATAGCAGCTAGGCAGCATTTTCATTGTTTGCTTTTCAGCTAGAACCTAACCAAATTATAAACAACTGAAAATTGGGCTTTATGGATACTTTAAGTATACAGAACTTGCCTGTTTTATGTTAGCAAAAAATGTATAGATTATAAAGAATGTCCTCACTGTAAACGAAGAGAATTAACTTACAGTCTGAGCTACACTATTCCAGTGTGATCTTGGGGGAGGGGTGGGGGGGAATTCTCTGAGAGCCTCAGCGGTCTTCCTGAAAAATGGGAATGATTTTACAGTAGTAGAAAATGCCATTATTATTATGACTTGCCCAAATATTACAGCAATATGGTGCATATAGGTATGCACAATTATGGTCTCTTTCGATGCGATATATGAATCCGTTTCACATTTCCTGGGTTTAGCAGAGCACTTTTAGCAATATTTTCTCATTGCTAAATGAATAGTTGATGAAAAAAATCAGAGGAGGAGCATACACTCAAAAATTTTTTCTTCAATATTCCTTATATCAAGTGGAGCTATTGGGCATCATCTCTTGATGTCAGGTATTTTTACAAGAGAATCACAGAAAGATTGAAAAAATATGCAGAACTTCGAAGTGGAAATGATGAATATTTTTTGAGGAGCCCCTAATAACAGGGTGATAACATATATGAATAAAAGTCCTTTCAAATGTATTTTCCTATTATTATACAAGTAAATGTGTGTATTTTCTTCCTCATTTTTGATTTGTTCCATTCTTCAGTGATTCTGGAGACGAAGCACCTTTATTGCCACAAAATTTAATCATGTGTTCATCCAGTCATTCTGTCTTGTTGCAGAGGATCTTGATGATCTAAGAATGGAAGGAGTAACAAGTGTGATGTCTTCTGGGAGCAAATTCAATCAAACTCGAAGTGCTCATACGGCTGAGCCTCAAGCAAAGGTCACATTGAATATCTGCGCGAGATGTGCCAGGTAAAAAGCAAAACAAGACCGGATCGTGCTAACGGATACATTCTTTTCCCCAGGTTTTCAGCTATGTATTGTGCTTATGGGCCCGGTGATGACCTCTCCTGTGCTGAAGAAAAAATAATTACTTAGCTACTGGCTACCCTATGACCTCTGGCATTTGGGTTGTGCAACTTATGTTTATGCTTGATATGTCACATCAACAATGAATCAAAGAACATAGTTAGTCTTAGGCCTTGCTTCACAGCTTGAAACTATTTTAAGCCTTTCTGTCTCTGAATTTCATTAGTTATTTGAGCTTCTGTGGTTTTTCAGGGGATGAATCAGGGAATTTAAAGGTTCAAATCCAATTTGAAAAGCACCTGTATAAATGGAGATTTAGTTGCACAGGTGCAGTCCAGGATTTCAAATAGTTGCTTCTTAGCACTTTATAATCTCATCCTGTTTCACCTCTAAGAAATAATTTAATCAGGTTGAACCCCTTTTGGTTTTGACAGCTGGAAATAGTTCTTGCATTTACAGTATGAGGGCCAAATAAACAGGTTGGTATTCCTGTGACCAAGTTAAGTTGAGAATGCAACACTAACAGAAACCCCTTAAATTTCATAGATGCATTCTTCTATGTAGACAAAAGCTCATTTGGAGAAAGGATTTAAGCCTGTTTAAATGACAAAACTAGCCTTCTCAGCCTTCTGTTAATGGTTCAGATTAGCAAGAACAATACAGAGGCATGCCAGTTTTATCTGCCTGCCTTTGCCAATGGCTGCTCTATTGTGTAGTTTGAGAGGGGATTAGCCGCTTGTAAATAAAAAGCAACCTGTGGTGAAATTAAGTCAAAAGTTTGGCCATATGCCACCCTACGTTTCTACTTTTTTCCATTTTGTTTGTAAATTACTAATTTTAAAAGGCGCTTATGTAGGAAGAGGGGCTTCTAAACATTTTCTGATGCTCTAGGAGCATAACTACAGGCACACTGAGTCACCCCTGCTATAGCATCTCTTTAGCAGGGTTGTGGAGCCTCAGCTCACGGTACTGTCAGAGCTCCAGTGACTGGATGGCCTTGTAATTCTAGGGACTTTGCTGTCAGCAGTGTGGCCTTATGCTTTAAGAAAAGAGCAAACATGCTACACATGGGATTCTTCCAAATTCACTAGGAACAAATTGCTTATGTTTTAAAATGTTTCCAAACAACTAGCTACATGGAAGTGTGACACCTTTTTTCAACTAGCACCAGTTTTCCATGGATTAACAAGTAGAAAAATAAGGGAAATAGGAATGTTAAGTTTCTACATGGTCTTTTTGAACTTTTATAAAATCTTGTATGGATTACTATGAAGGTTAATTAAATTTTAAATTCCCTAAAGTAGGGGCTAACAGCAGGTGCCAAGATATTACATATTCTCTCAGTCCTGCACACCAGGGAATAAACGGCTCAGATCTTGAGCCAAGCCTAGTAACCTTGGCTATTGTCCTTTAACTGGCTGTACTATATGACTGTGCAGTCTAAAATATGAATTGTGAGAAAAAAATCTCAAAAAATAATCCCCTTTTGTCACTTCACTTGTCAGAGAATGCAAAACAGTGCTTATTTTGCCTATACACTTTAATTTTATTTCCTACCCTGTTTAACAAAGTTGGGGAGGAATTAGGGGATACCTACCTTCCTGACTGTCAATCTTTTCACTCTTGTTGCAGCTTAGCAGTTTCTTTAAACTTTGGAGGAATTTTAAAAAACGTACCATCTCATCAGTACTAAGGAAAGTAAATAGAAAAGGGTATTGCTGTTGTATTCAGCAGTGAGGAAACTAGCATTTATTCTTCAAGATGATGAAGTCTGTTTATCCTTTGGAGCATTCCTTCCTTCTTACTGAGTCTGAGGACACTTTTCCACAGTTCAGTTAGCTCTGTCTTTTGGTACCTCCACAGCAGTTTTGTCCTGTTCCTCCTTGCAGCGGCTGAAGTAGTGGGTAGAGAGGAGCTGCATGAAGCAAGTGGCTTCAAAGACACCAAGATAGAGGTTTTTTCCTGTTTGGTTCCAAGAGCAATTCAATTTTATGTTACTCAGTGATATAGCCGTTGTCAGGCTATAAAATCACAGCCTGAGTACTTGGGTCATCTCTACGAATGTTTCTCAGTGTTGGCATTTATCTCCATTCTTACGGCAAAGCCCAGCATTTATTTTAAGGTCACAATACAGAACCTATTAGTCTATTTATTTGTTTTAGGAATGATATTTTTATTTTTGCATATTCTCTTCTCTAAGTGGTCTTGTGTGCTCTAGAGTTTATATATAAATACTGTGGGTTTTAAATACTTAGGCATGTTTGAATATAATTGAAAAAGAAGTCAGTATAAGTTGTTACACATACTTTTGGTAACAATTAAACAGGTGTCTTTTCTCTTAATTTCACCCATTTTTTGGTTGTATGAAGCGATTTGAAATGAATGGAGCTATTAATGGCAGCGGATGTTCTGTAGATAATAGGGCATGTCAAATCAGATTACCAAATCAGGTTTGCTGAAGGTATTTTGGCTGTCTGTGGGAGGAATGTGACTTTTTACTTAAAATTTAATTGGCAGAGTTCCAAATGTTAGGAAACGTGCTACTTGGCTCAGACAAGAAGTTTAATTTTACTCTTTCATTTGCATAATCTAGTTCTTTCACGTTGCTGTATTTTTTAAAAAAATGTTCTGCTCTGATCATTCTCCAGTCCATTTACCTTTTATGATACCTCATCCAGAAAGTTCCTCACTGCCTTGCACATTCTGGGACTCTTCTGGGAGATAAATATTTAAATGATTGAAGGAGATCCTCAATCATTTAAGGATTTAACTTAAGTTAAAGCTAGGAGATTCCTAGCTTTAACTTAATTTGGCTTAATTTTTTGTGTCTGACTTAGGAAGGACAAATAGTCTCATTGAAGTTCACCCTACTATTTCATTAAAATCGTGTCTTAAGTTTTACACCCTCATACTACTAGGATTACATTTTGTTGCCCTAGATCTTAGACCTCACTGAGAATTAGAACAGGTCTATGGCTATGTGTAGGTTACTCCTAAGAGGACTGCTGGTGTAAGTCTGTATGCCCACTGAGAGCACCTGCAGTAGGGTACAAGCAAGATCTCTTACCTCTTTATGTGGCTTGTATACCTTCCTACAGATTGGCTAAAGATGGGAATACATTAACTTGTGAGAAGAATGGACTGAACCAACTGTTTCCCCTATGCTGAGATATTTGTCATTGGACTTCATTTAGCTCCAGTTTAGCTCCTTCCCTTTGTACCACTCAAATATATGAGAAAATCAGGACCCAAATTCTAGAACGTAATAATAGGAGGACAATACTAGCAGCTTCTGCTTCCCTCTCTCTCTGTCAATACAGCCTTATTCCTTTGCTAGTAACTGGCATTTAGTCCAAGCTAGTGTGAAATGTCCTGTGTAGCTCGTTTTCTTTGACTGCTACTAGGCTGTTACTCTGCACAGTAATAGTTCTTCCCTTTTAACTCCCTTATTCTGTTTCTCCTGCAGTGTTTAGCTCAGTGTCAGAGGAAGAGCTTTTAAAAAGAATGACAAATGGGAGTGACAATAATTAGAGATAAAAACCTACTTTGTTACAAGGCAAATAAAATCCAGTTTATATTGTGGGAGAAACCTGCAATGCTGCTGAGGTGCTGCATTTGGCAAAACCAAATTCTGTCTTGCCTTGGGTCTCCTAGACAAAAGTAATAGTTTTTTCATTAATCATAAGCAATTACACTGGGAATGGACATAATTTGAACTAGAATAAAAGCACCCAAACTTTTAAGTTTGGGGTTTTTTTTGGGGGGGTTTGTTTTTTTTTTTTTTAGAAACTGTCAATGCTGATAATTTCACCAATCTTCAAATAATAGAGTTATCTTAGCCCAGGTCAGTAATTTTAATTAAAAGGTAAAGTTTTTACATCTTATGATTAAACAAAACCAAACAAAAAACCAAAATCCCCACAAAACCAACGTAATAAAAAAACCCCAGAAAACAGAGTGAAAAGGAGAAATAAAAGTAGGGGTTAATTCTCCTGGAGTATAAATTGGTTTGTAGACTGGAATATAGCTGTAAGAAACAGAGAGCTTACTGTTTTCTGTTAGATGTTTCACACACGGTGAGCGAAATGCAGATGGATAACAGCTTTAAGAGGTTTTTCAAATGGGAAAGTAGCTACAGAACAATGTTATTCCCATAGCTGCTCTTGGACTACAGTGCGAGTTAAGCAGCATATTAAGTCATCTAAATAAAGGGGTGACATCATTCACAAGGTGGAACAAAACAAGGTTTATAGATACAGGAAAAAAAAGGCTACAAAAAAACCTGTATTTGGAAGGTTTGCTTTTTGCTATGTAGTCTGGAAAATTAGCAAAGACACTTTTAGTACAACTGATCTGGAATTAGATCATTTGAGCAAAATTATTGTAACAAAAAATTCCTTCTTCATCTAAGGGCACAGCTAGTCTGACTGACAGAGAATAGACTGACTCATTCTATAACACGGTTGTATGAATCCTTTCTGATATATAGGCAAAACAAATGGATTTGAGGTTTGGTCGATGAATCATAAGACACCCTCACACATAAGCAAAACTCATATAGGTTAAATAAATACCTAAATGACAGTTTGTAAAAGCCAAACAGCACTTCTGTATTTTCTCATGTATTGTGACTTGCACATTGCGTGTTTTGCAAGAATTTGATTAGGCATAACATATAAGATAATATTAATGTACTATTGAATGAATTTCAGAGGGTTTTCTTTTTGCCTTTTTTTTGTAAAGACCACCCATTATCCTTGTATGCCCACTGCCATGCTCAAAAGTTAAATCTTGTTCTTGTGGAGTCTTGCCAATGCATTCCTGGAAGTAAGAAGCTTTTTGTTTTTAATAGCGCAATGGCTGTATTCATTCTTCTTAACATCAATAGAATACAAAAAAGGGGTTGCATGTGATTAAAAAAGAAATGGGATTATAGAAAACATACTGTGCCACAAGCTTGAAGGCTTCTGAACAAGAATGTTGGGAAGGAGCACTAGTTGCATACAAATGTAGGTTTGAGATGCAATATTTTAGTTATTATTTTAAGATTAGCTAGAGCAAAAGCACAATGTTCTAAGGCCTTTTAACTTACTAGAGGAATTGATTATATAGGTATAAACAAAGTGCATCTGTACACTGAACTAGTAAATGTGGCTTTTCTACCTGTCACTATTAGGATGTGGAATACAGTCAAGTGTTGTAACTTGTGTGCTTGGGCTGCTAATGTAGAAAAAATGAGATGCTCTGTGCATGCTGCTGTTTGCAGATGTCCCCTGAAAACTCAGTTTGGAAAAAATAGTCAAAAATTCTCATGTTAGTTTGCCTTGCCTGTGAAATCTTAATCGTTGCTCTGCTCATCATCTGTATCTCTGAGTCCTTTAAGATGTACTCCAAACGATCTACAAGCTAGCTTGTACTAAGGCCAGTTAACTTTTCTTTAACCATCTGGATTTTTGCAGTATTTTAGTAAGTTTGGTTTTCTACAGTGTGGTCTCCACCGCTTCCATGCGTACTTGGGACGTAGTCATATGAACTACACGGTACTGTGTGCAATTTAAGAATCGCATCTAGGTTCTCTGAAATAGGCTATTGGACTTCAAGCTGATCTTCATGACACAGAGCCATGAGGATTATGAACGTGTGGGGGAAGAGACAAGAGAATTGAAGGAACCAGTGGATAGAATAGAACTGCTGTCTGAATTGGCCATGATATATCTCTCTAGAAGAGAAGAGGAATTAACTGTTTGCTCAGGGAAATCTCTGCTGTTAATGTAGCTTTGAGCATTTTAGATTCTCGAGTTTGTATGGACATACTTTATCTGAGTATCACAAAGCTATAAAATACTAATGAGACTTGAGGTTATTAAGAAGCATTCGTTGGAAAAATTTATAATAAACTGTGCAGAAAATAGTGTCTGAAGCTTGACAAATGGAACTCTTTTAACTATCTGAGGCAGAAAAGCTCATGTCTGTAAATAGAGATAAAACTGCCGTTAAACAAGACGTGTTACTGTACGTACTATCTGCAGACAACTCTACTGAAACTTCAGGCAGCAAAGAGAAAAAATAATGAAATCAATTACCCATGTGAGGAAGATCTTAAATACTGACAAAAGGCTACATTTAAAAAGCAGTTAAAGGTGATGGCTCCCAGAAGGTTTCCTCAAGTGAAGGAAGGAAGCGTACTGATTGTTTATGGCTGGTCTGCTCTCATTGTCCTTGTGTTCCCTGCACAGAAATCAGTGGGGTGGTTGACTTGCCATTTGAAATGGGATGGGTGCTCCTGTCTTGTCCAGGAATGTAATCCCAGACTAACATCACAGCTGGGGATGGGTAGGTGTCAGGGAATGGGTGCTGCACTGTGCAACATTTGGATAGACTCCCATCAGGTAGGGTGAAGAGTGGCAACCTCTGACATCCCATATAGATGCCAAAGATCCTGGAATTAGGGAGGATGCAGAGTTTGCTGCTGGTGTGTTTTTTAACAGGTGGCCTAGGTTTATGTTCTGCCGGTTTAGACTATAGATGATGCTTCTGCTCTGTTTTCAGCACACTGCTGTTCAAGTGTGAGTGTGAAGCCTTTCTTCCCAGGCCACGCCATTTTGGTGTGAGCCACTCCAACAGGAGGAGTACCTTGAAAATGTGTGCAGGACAAGACATTAAAACTCCATGGACTATTATCTCCTTATCCTGAGCATATGTAACAGTACATGGTTTCTGGGTTAGATGATAAAAGGCAATGCTTACACTGAAATCTGACAGGAAGATTTCTGCTTCTGCAAAAAATTAATTAGCTGCTACCTCAATTTTCAAGACTATTCAGTGATAACATCTGCAGATGCTAATTTATAGGTATGTTTACCTGAGGTATAATCATCGCTTTAACTGCAATGTTAATATAAACCAAGACGTGATGGAATTAGATAGAAGAGAACGTGACCACTGGCAATATAAAATTATCAATTCCTAACAGAGTTAGGAGTAGAGCACTGTGTATGTGATGTCAAAGGATGTCTTTAAATCCCTGGTTTACTTTACAGACATTGCCATCCATCCTAATGTAATGTTTTGTGGGGAGTAACCTGAAAATGGATGACCCTGGAATGTATATGACTAGAAATTGGGATTTGAGGAGAATAAATTGTAATTTCTGATATCAAAATCATTATATGACACGATGTATCTATTTGCAAAACCTAACATTACACTTCCTCTTTAGTTCTGATTCCTCTGTTTCTTAGCTTTCTTAGCTACTCCCCAAAAGTCTGTGTAAATAAATGCATAGTGAGTATTCTGTCAGAAGGGAAGGTGCAGACCATCCAGATGATTTGAATCTCAATCTTTTATTATATTCCCACTGAATTCCATTTTTTTTTGGTTTTGACTTTGAATCATTGTTAGCCCTTTTGCCCTTCTAGCTTTATTCTCCATAGTGAATTTTATTACATTCCCACCGAGTTCCATTTTTTCAGGGTTTGACTTCAAATCATTATTAGTCCTTCTGCCCTTCTAGCTTTATTCTCCATGTGAATTTTTGGTAAATTTGTCCTTTTGTACATTTAAATGTGTTTTGATTTTTCTAGAATGCAGCCTTTTACAGAGAAATGTAACAAAGAACTGCCTAGAATTTATGTTTTTTATATGTTTTAAGTATTTTTCCATGTGCAAATACCTTTGAAATTGTAACCTTTTCAAGGAAAACAGCTAATTTTTAATCATGAAGCAGAAAGGTAGGAAACAGGTCGATATTGTGTCATACAATTTATATTTCTAATTAATAATATAAGGAAGTGTCAGAAAGAATTACCTCTCAAATCCTCCATATAATCCCTGGGTTGGCGCTGTACACTGTGATGTAATCCTAGGGAATGGATACAGGTACACGTATGGTTTGGTACACGTATTTGCATAAAGAATAGTTTCTGTATGTCTGCCCAGTAGTGGTAAGGCCAGCTTAGTGACTCAGTTTCTGGCAGAAACTTCTGGTTTGTTAATATTCCTGAAGTTTAGGAAGAAATGACTTCAAAGTGCCAGGGGGAAAAAAAGTCTTTCCAAACTGAAGTAGTTGGTACTGAAATAATTTTGGGGGAAAAGTTCTCTGATTGGAGCTCCTGCACATAATATTAGGAAGTTTATGTCTTTGAATGTTACCAAACCTTCTGATTCTATATATGGATGTTTTTCTTTCCCGTCTTGCTTTTCATATTAGCTTTCTTTTTGTGTACTAAGTGGCTATTCTTACAGAGGAGAAAGTACTAAACATTTCAGATTACTTGGGTCAGTATTTTTCATTCTTTTTTTTACTTTATTTTCTTTTTTCTAACCCTAGTTTTATTTGACCTCTTTTTTCAAAGAGCTGAATTTTCCTTGTATTTGTTAGTGCTAACTTCACAAAGTGTTTTATTTGCATATTTTTCCTCGGAAGAGTGGTAAACAAGGAAAGGAAACTCTGAATAGTAGTGCTTTATAACTTTTTAAATCTCCTTTCACTTTGAAAAATTGTGGAGAAACACCTTTTGCTACTTAGAACTTCTTATGAGGTGGAAAACTAAAGAGTTGCAAGGAAAGAAAAAGTTGTGGCAAAAAAAAAAATTAGTTAAAAAAATTTCATTTAGCTTTTCGGCTGAGTTGAATCTGGGCAGTGATTAATTTGCCCAGTTTTGATGTATTAATAACCACAATAGTGTCTTTGTTGTCTTTTCTTAGTTTCGTACGTGTTAAACACAGCAAAAATAAACGACTTCATTTTTCCTCTTCTGGAGTGGTATATCACTTTGCTATTTCACTTGTTCCTTCAAAAAGCATAGGAAAACACTACAGAAAAAATCATTCAGAAAAGGTTTTTGCTGATCGTAGTGGTGATCAAAGACAGAGAACATAAATCCTAAGAGTTACTAGGTTGATTTGCTATGTTGGTAGAGTAACACACTGGCTTGCCCTTTCCTTCACCAACTCAGGTTTCTTTTGAACATCTTACTATATGCAGAATAAAGAATAACTTTGACTTCAAATGATTTCTTGAGTTCATGAATCTAAATTTGACTTCTAAAATGCACAAGAGATTATAATTTTTAGTGCCAAATTGTAATGAGTTTTATGGCAAATTCCCAATGAATGTGAGATTTTAAAAGAATGGCCAAGATCTCTGTTTTCAAAATCTTAACCATGTCTTTGGAAGGGAACAATGTAAGACAGGAGATTTATATTAAGTACTCAGACAGAAATCCCAGGAGGATCAGACTCCTTTCCTCCCTCTTTTTTACCAGAATTTCCCACTGGATAAATCCAGCAAGCAATAATTTCAGACCTATCAGAAGTTCCACAAAACACTGTGATAAAAACATAAAAACATCGTTTGTTATCAGAAGTGATGTAAGCTCTGAAGAAAGCAGCATTTTCAGATGAAAGATATATCTCTTTAAAAGTAACAGCGTGTGTCTGTGTCCTTGCATTACGCAGTGTTTTCAGAGATGAGGCGTTCCCCCTGAGTTTGATTTACCAGCTATTTTATTTCCTTGAAGGCTGCACTTGTGGGCTAGACTTGCTTTTGATGAATAACTGTCAGTCAACATAAGAGAAACAGAAGAACTCTGTTTGAAAAAAGATAAGTGTTTGCACGTTAGTGAAAATACTTGAAACATGTACACTAGGTACACTTTGCATGTGAATGGCATCTTATGCAGACATACTAACATACTGTTTTCGTGATAGGACTGGGTTTGGAAATGTGGCTCTTAGTGCTCCAAATTTATCTGGAGTCCTACTTTAGTCCTACTTTAACTGACGGAGAATCCGTATCCGGTTTTGTTCATGGAGGAAGAGCACAGTATAAGATACTGTGAATTAATGCTGTGTCACTCGGACATCTTTTCTACTATTGGTCAACAGTAGCTATATGGGGTTTTTTTGTTAATCTCAGACTGTTTGTAAAAGGTTAGAACTGGTATGAGGGTGTTGGTACACTTGCAAACATTTTAAAATGCCGTTGAGTAATTCTAAGAAGACTAGACTAAAAGGATTTTTTAGTTCTTTTGAATCTACCGGTCTTGATTCGTAATAAGGAAAGCAGTAGGAGCATATTTGAAAATTAAATTAATATTACACTGTCTAGTCCTGAAAATTATTGAACTGTCTCTCAGTTTAATAGAGGGTAACATCCTGTCCTTCATTTGTAGATCTTGTCAAGACATCTCTTTCTATTTTCCCCTACAAAATACATTTAACCCCCTCAATAATTAAAAAAGACGAGTGCTTTCCCAAGCTTTCCCTCCTTCTTTTCCCTTGCTCTCTTTGGTGTGTGCTTTGCAAGCTAATTCTTTATTGCAGTCTTCATAGGTTGTTTCTGTTTGCTGCTACACTGTGATGTGTATCAGCAATAGCAGTTGCTTCTAGATGCAAACGATATAGGGAGGAAGCCAGGAGATCATGAGCTTGGGGAAGCTTGTTGGTCATAATTTGAGGCTCCGGATAACAGTTTAATATAGCTCTTGAAGACACACATGCGTGCGCACACACAACTCTTTCACAAGTCCTAGAAAAAATGGTTCACAAGGGAAGAAAGAAAAAAATGAAAAGACTGACAAAGACTGTAATTTTTCTCCTGTGAGATAATGGTTTGAAGCCAGCAGCAGATAAAAGATTGCCATAAGAATGGCTTAATTCCCCATCTTGTAAAAGGATTAGATAATTCAGTCTCTTTATGGATTCCTTACTCTGGGAAATATATTTCCACTTTTGGTTCTCCTCAGAAATAGCTGCAGAGTGTACTTATTTAAATGCACAAAGACCTGCATTCAGACATTTTGAAAAGGCAAACAGCACACAGAAAAGATTAATTTGCAGGCTGTGCCAATGTGTAAGTTTTGCTTAGCAAGTGGATATTCTAGTTTTACCAGCTGAGAACATTATGACTGTGAATTACGTATTGGTGACATGGAAAATTTCCACAAAAATCTTCAAGAGTGACTGGAAAATAATGCTTTCAGTTTGCAGAAAGAGAATGGACTTCAACCCAAATCCTTTTTTTAACTACCGTTTTTATTAATTTTCAAATTGTTTGCTGTGTCATAGTGTGCAAGCACTGAGAAATAGTGTCTGTAAGAAAGTGAGTGCAAAAGTAAGAAACAGTTTGTGAACCAGATAATCTCAGTGAAAATAGAGCTATTTTAGGTTGCTTATACCTTAGGTCAGGGTGAAACTCAAAGAATACAAATTCTGTGTATCTCACATAAAAAGAATTGATAGTAATAACAATATACTCCTGTCTGAGAGCTTTGCACCACTTCTTTTAAATGGATTTAAAGTAATTACAAATGTCTGTTGGGGAGCATGCGGAATATGTCAGTAAGTTTATTTTCCTACATTGTATTCAGAGAATTTCTTAAGTATCTGTATTTATTTGTGTAGTCTTACAATTTTTGGAACGGTCTGGATAAAGTTCTGCAGGATAATCCAGTAGCCCTCATGGTTCATTTCTCTTCAATGCAGATGCTTCCTGTATTTGAGTCTATGCTGGAAACAGAAGCTAGGACACTGATTTTTTTTATTTTTTTTTTTTTAAATATAACAAGGTGACATGTTGCAGAGCTTTCCCATTATTACTTTGGACTCGAGAGGTGCCAGCCAGTCTCATTACTCACTGAATTCACAGTCCTTATAGATCGGAGACATTCGTCTTCTGTAGTTTATTGTTCTGAAATTTATATGAACTTTTTTTAAGATCTAATCTTCATTAGGAAGCTACAGTCTGCAGCTAAAGCAGATGGAGAGGTTTGCCAGCGAACTTTTGCCTGTATATTGTTTAATAATATTTATTTAATATAATTCTACCTTTATATTAACTGGCACAGTCTATACCGGAAAACTGACATCTTTTTGTCTCTGTAGCTGTGAATACACTAAGAATTTTGCTGGCAGAGTTTTAACATTTTTATTTTTGTAAAAGACATCAGTAGAACAAACTGAATAGGTCAGAAATTCCTGGCTTTGTATTTAGGTGCAGGAGAAGCTTTGGATTTTACACCGGTATAAAGAAGTGCAGAACTTGTGGAGACAGTAAGTCAAGGTACATGAGATCAGAATTTGGATCAGTGTGTCTGAGAACAAAGAATGAAATAAACTCACCATATTATAGGCAAGTCAGGACAAATGATTATGAAGTTTGGTGTGGTGTTGAGGTTGCTAGGGAAAGGTGCAAAAAACATTCTGTGTAACCTAAAAGCCTGTGAGAGTTTTCAGGACTTTTGTTGTCTGATCTCTGTTGCTATAACTTCCCTGGAATTATGTATTTGTTGTAGCGAAATTATAATTCAATATTAGAGTGACATCAGAGAGAGATGTTAGATGTAGATATAATGTTTTAAATTACACTAAGGAAGCAGATGATTTGAAAGAAAAAAAAAAAAGGAAAGTCCAATAAGTCAAACTTATCCTTCTCCTCATCTCTGACTGAAATTCTCTTTGGTTGCCAAAGAAACATCATCATGTTATATTTCTAGTAAGTTTCTTGTGTTAATATGTTCATGGTATTCATTAATCTTTCCAAATGTGTATATTTTTTTAATCCAAATTAATAACTGCTTCATAAAGTAACTGTAAATCACTGAGGTATTTGTTATGATTTTTTTCAAGAGCATAGTTAACCTACTGTTCTGGCTTTAGTCAAGAAAGAGTTAAGTTTCTTCACAGTGGCTGGTATGAAGATGTGTTTCTGGTGAGAAAAGTACTGATAAGGTGTCTTTTTGGCTGGCGCTGGGCAATGCCTGTACCAGTTTCAAGGTCTTTCTCTTGCTTCTGATCCTGCAGCTGCGTTCCCAGCTCTCGCTGTCTCGCTACAGACAGTGCTGAGACACACAGTTCAGGCACCTGACCCCAACTGACCAAGGAAGTATTTCACTCCATAGTACGTCATGCTTGGGGCATAGGCAGGGAGTGGGCTCAGGGGCATCACTCACAGATTCCTTAAATACTTTGCTAACTGTTTTGTGAACTCCTTTGCTGGCTAATTTGTGAGTGGGTGGGTCCGTTGGGTTTCCCGGTTGTGCTGTTGCTGGTGGGGCCTGCAGAGACTCTGCTGTGATAGCTCTAGGGCTCTGACTCTTGCTACTCAGGGTGTGGCTGTGCATCGGCTGGTGGGTGGTGAGCAATTGTATCA